>NC_031799.1:69465166-69469025 GCF_001522545.3 Parus major | reverse complement strand
CAATGACCCATCACCTCTGTGATGCACTGCGGCATTTTCTATCCAATCACTTACTATTACCCAAAAACCTCTAGGAGAAGAACATGAAGAAGAAAGAAGAAGGAACAAGGGACAACTCCCTAAATCCTCCATCTTGTCTCCTGTTCTCTAAACTGACTTTTTCACCCAGTGATTTAAAAAACTTGCTAATCTACACACTTACATTTTTAGCTTTTTCTATCTACCTTTAACATTTGTTTTCATGTATCACCATGAAAACACGCTCATGAATTTCATATTATATGAAATTCAGTGTTTTTCTAGATCTTATAACTAAGTATTAGAAACAAGGGCACTCACTCTGTATTCCAGACTCCAACAGTCACCATTCCTGGAGGAATACAAAAGCTGTGTAAACATAGTGATCAAGGACATGGTTTAGTTGTGGGCTTGTCAGTGCTGGTTTAACAGCTTGAGTCAAGGATCTTAGGGGGCTTTTCCAACCTCAGTGATCCCATGAGTCTGCGATTATACATTGTCCAGTAAAACTCCATGGATTATATCCATTTTACTATTATGTGGAGGGAGTTCCATTTTTGAATCAGGAATCAGAGGCCAAGGGAAAATATTTTCAGCAGGAGGGAAACTTGTTGGCCATAGAGAAATATGAAAGGATGGAATAAATCAAGGCATTGATGAACCTAGGGAAGTCAGGGAGAACACTTCATGCAGCCAATGATGAGGTGGTAGCCATCCTCATTTCAAGGTCATGCTTTAATTAGAAATGAAACATATGGCCTAGACCAGCTGAAGAAAAAGATGCAGTGCTTTTCCTGCAAGAGAGTAATTCCTTCCAAAAGTCCCAAGGCAATATGAAAATTACAAAACAGCTTTTCAGCTCTTCACAGAGGTATTGTTTTTATCCTCCATTAAACTGATGGCAAAATCAAGACTACTGTTTAAACTTGTGTGCTGCAATTGTTGCATGAATAGATAAGATGATTTGGTAAATAGAAAGAGCAAGAGGTTTTCATGCTGATAATATGTTATTATTGACAACCTGATGCTTTTATCAAGTAATGGTAATCAACCTTTACTTGCTTGATAAATTCCTAGCCCAGAGTGTTGATTTTATCAAAATTACCTTTGCAGTTAAGGGTGTAATTTTCTGCTGGTAAAATGAAGGATGTTCTCAGTAATTCATAATTGTCCAATTATTTGGTATAATTTTTATGTTTTAACATGTTCCATGAGTTTCAAGGCAGTTTGAGTGTTCTGCATGGTGTGTCAGCATGCTGAATAAGAAGACACCTGTCAGAGTTTTTATTATACACAGTCTTCTTGTTAACTAGGAAAATAAGACCTGATGGTGTTTTTTATTGCTGACTGTGAAAAACACATTACATTTTCTCACACCAGAACACACAAAAAAAAAATCCCTTCCACTTCAAAAACTATTTTATTAGTGCCTACCAGGGCACAAAATGATGCCTAGTTAAAAGAGTTCTGTGTCACTCACTGGGGACAGCTGCCACCAAAAATGTGGTGATTCTGGGTGCAGTGTTGAATCTGGTACCACTGATGAACTGTGCGCATGTCTATCCAAAAATAAAGACTGTGCTGATAGAGATTGCAACCCCTGGGGCGGCTGGTGCTTCCCCAGGGCAGGAGGAAAAATTTGATGCCAGCATGGGCACTCCCATCAAGTGAGCTGCTAGAAAGTTCAGCAGCAGCAGGATGACAAAGGAACTGGCTTGCTACAGCCAGCTGCAATACACAAGGTGACAAGTAACACCAGCAGCACCAGGAAACCCTTCAACCACACCTGAGTTGTGAGCTGCAAAGAGGACACCCTTCCTAATTTACTTTTATTTACCAGCTTCCTGTACTTAGCTGACACTTTCCAGGCTGCCTTTTTCCATTTCCACCCCAGCGTTTCTTGAATTGTTACCTGAAACTGCAAGGAATATATCTAAGTGTTTGCAGCCAAACAGGATGAAAACCAAGCATCTATCTGAAATCCATGTTTTCCTCTGCTCCCATGCTTCCTTGAAAATATTACTCCTGTAGTAGGTTATGCTTAAGAAACAGTACCCTGTGCCTGATAATTGTAGCAGATAAACTTTGTCAATGAAAAGACTGTCTGGACTTTAGCAGAGAAGTGAAACACAGATTACACACAGTGTTTAGTACCGCCAGGAATTCAGAAGGGCACAACCCCCTGAGCAGCAAGCAACAAGTGTTGTCTGGCAATATTAGTGATGTTTTTATTCTGAAAGTATCCAAGCCAAAGGAAGTACTAGAGGCACAGTTGCAGGAGAGCAAAACCAACCAGATTTGGACTGCAATGAAACACTTGACACGCTGATGAAAATTTCTCTCTGATAAATTAATGTAAATCAGGCTTGGAAGAAACATTCTCGTTTCAAAGTTGGCTGAAGGACTGGAACAAAATGATAGGTGACAATATAGCAAACTGGGGAGTGTTTGTATAATATGATGGCACAGGGATAGGTGTCAGGAGTTGTTCTATTTAACAGCCTCATTAATTATTTAGAAGAACAAACAAGCAGAGAATAATGAGATTTTATATTTGGGAGGATTAGTTAGAACTGGTGAGAGTTGCAAATTAATGCAAAGAAATAGACACCACAATCATGGGCACAAAAGAACAAAAGGCACAAAGCACACAGGTGGAAAGCAAAATTTAATAAAGAGAAACCTTGGGGAATTGAAGGCAGACTAAACATCAATCCGGCAAGAGGAAACCTAGGAAAGGGTAACATGGGAAGTGATCTCAGCAGGAGAGCTGACAAGCTATCACAGGCCAGGCTGTGTTGTGAAGATGCCTCAGTGACATCTGGGGACACGTACAACTGCATCATCCAGCAAGGGGCTCCAACACCTCTGGGTCCTGGCACCACACAGAGAATTAATTCCCACCATTGTGTTCAGCTGCCCTGCCCTGGACATCCCTGCTGCAGCTGGAATTCAGATGAGAGCAATAAGAGTAGTGGAAAAGGAGCTGGATAGCTCAGTCTCCAGGAAAAGCCTGGCAGTGCTGCAGCTCCACTGTAGTAGCACAGATTGGGAAAAGTATGGCTTGGAAAAGGTGGGGAGGCACATTCCTCACCAGCACAGGAAGGAAGCATGGGAAAGCAAAAGGTAGCTGAGAACACTAGAACCACAGCTTTGCCTGTTGAGCAAGGAAGATGCGACACTTTCCAAAGTATTTGGGCCACAGTGTACAAGGAAATTCCAACTTTTCAGAATATAAGAGCAACCTAAATAAATTTAAATAACAGAGAAAACCTATAAAATCCCCTCTGTGGAGGGACCTGTCTGTTCAAAGCTGCAGACTGGTGTTGCAGAGGAGCAGCAAAGGCAGTGAGGATTATTCTGTGTCTGGGCAGCAGTGGGATGTGGGTTTCTCTGCCTGTCCTGAGCAGAAAGCAGACTTGTGTCAAGGAAGCTGATGAGCAGCATCCAGAGAGAAGGAGCTCTGGAAGCTGGCAGCTCCCAGCCAAGTTTTCTGTTTACAGCAGAAGAAAGCAAGTCATTCAAAGAATCCCAGAATCCCAGGATGGGTCAGGTTGGAAGGGACCACAGTAGGTTGTCTGTCCTAATGTGCCTGCTCCAGCAGGGTCATCCCAGAGCACGTGGCACAGGATTGTGTCCAGGTTCTGGAATACCTGCAGTGAGAGAAACTCCCCAGCCTCTCTGGGCAATGTGTTCAGGGCTCGGTCACTGCCCAGGGAAGAAGTTCTGCCTCATGTTCAGGTGGAACTTCCCGGGCCTCAGGCCCTGCCCGTGGCTCTGGTGCCATTGCTGGGCCCCTGGAGCAGAGCCCGGGCCCTGCTGGGAGCCCTCCCTGCAGCCA
>NC_031799.1:69388128-69464918 GCF_001522545.3 Parus major | reverse complement strand
AGGTGCCTCCCAGGGCTGGGCAGAGGGGCAGGATCACTCCCTGACCTGCTGGCAATGCCCTTCCAAGTGCACTCCAGGGTCCCATTGGCCTCCTTGTCCCCAGGACACTCTGCTCAGGGACAGCTCTTTGTCCCCCAGGCCCTCGAGGTCCTTCTCTGCAGAGCTGTTTGCCAGCAGATCACCCTGGCCTGTGCTGGTGCTTGGGGTTATTCCTGCCCAGGTACAGGACCCTACATTTCCTTTGTTGAATTTCAGCGTGTTCCTAACATCCTTGGTTAGAATTAATTCCAGATGCACCTTGGTTTTCCTTGTCTCATTTCTACTTACTCTGACAACCTCTTTATGTTTATTCCAAGTGGCCTGACCCTGCTTTCATCTTCTGTGTATTTCCTGCTTACTCTTGCATAATGACAGGAGTTCCTTGTTCATCCATGCAAATCTCTTGCACCCTTTTCACTCTTCTTTTTGCTTCATTCTGATCCAACTCTGCCCTGCTCAGACTGTCACACAAATCCTGTCTGCCAGCTGTTTCTGCAGCCAGCTTCATCTTGTTCCAGGAGTGTTTATCAGGATAGTGCCAGAGTTTTGTCTAGCAGAGAAAAGCAGTGCTGGGAATTCATGTATTACCTGAAGCCAAAAAAATCATAAATAACATTTTAATCTGGCTGAGGGGCTTCCGGGCAACCCAATTTGTCAGCAGCAGTACTGAGAGTGTGCCAAGCATTACCCCAGATCAGAAGGCTTTTGGACAGCAGTCACACAGATGGCACAACAAGCTATTAAACATGAGATATATATGAAGATGTCTCAGCCTTCCCCTCTTCAGGGCAAACAAAAATGCAATCCTGCCCCACCTGTATTATTTTTCTGGTTAGCTGAACTGCTGGTGCTCATCTAACAGGAGTTTTTTACAATGTATTAATGACAAAAGGCAGTGTAAAAATAACATTGCCCCATCCCAGGATGAACATGGTCACCTCACAAACAAGGACACAGACAAAGCACAGGTATTTAACACATTCTTTACCTCTGTCTTCAACATGTATGTTGGACCACAGGTGTCTCAGTGCCCTGAGCTGGAAGATCACAGCTGCACGAATATTTAACTCCCAGCTGACTCTTATGTGGGATCTGCTGCTCCAACAGGATTGCTACAGAGCTGAGGAGCCTGATGGGATCTGTCTGAGAATCCTCAGCTGCTGATGTCATCCAAAAGCCTACCTCAATTTTGAGCAGTAAGCAAGTGAAGAGGTCCCAGCTATCTGGAAGCAGGTTAGCATTGTCCTGATTTTCAAGAAGGGCAAGAAGGAAGACCCCAGAAACATCAGGCCTGTCAGTTTCATTTCACTGACTGGTAAAATCATGGAAAAGATTATCTGGAAAGTATTGAAAAACAGCTGAGGAACATCACAGTCATCAGTTACAGCCAGCAGAGCTTTATGAGGGGAAAGTCCTGCTTGCCAAACCTGATTTCCTTTAACAACAAAAATCCTTGTGGATCAAGGGAAGACAGCTGATGTAATCTTTTTGGATTTCAGCAAAGCTTTCCCAGGATCCTTCTGGACAAAATGTCTGTCCCACAGGTGGACAAACACATCATATGATAAGAGAGCAGCTGGTTCATGGGTTGAGAAGAAAGAGGTGTAGAGAATCAGGTGACATCAGGCTGGTGACCTTTCATTAGTGGGGTTTTGCAGGGCTCCATCTTAAGGTGGTTTCTCTTCAACATCTTCACAGATGACTTGAATGCAGACCTGGAAGGAGCACTAAGAAAGTCTGACAACAGCATTAAGCTGGGAGGAGCTGTTGACTGCCTCAGAAGAGAGGCCCTGCAGAGAGACCTTGACAGGGCTGGACAATTACCACTGGTATGAAGTTCAACAAGGGAAAGTGCCAGATTCTCCATCTGGGATGGTCCTGGGGGTCCTGGTCAATGGCCAGCTGGACATGAGCCAGCAGTGTCCTGGAGCAAGGAGGGACATCCCTGTCCTGGGGCACCAGGGCCGGCCCAGACAGGGAGGGATTGTCCCGCTCTGCTCTGGGCTGGAGCGGCCTCACCTGGAATGGTGCATGCAGTTCTGGGCATGACAGAATAAAAATGACATTAAACTGTCAGAGATGTGCAAAGGAGGGCCATGAGGATGGAGAAGGGCCTGGAGGTGAAGCCCTGTAAAGAGTGGCTGAAGGCACTTAGTCTGTTCAGCCGGAGAAGAGGGAACTGAGAGGAGACATCACTGGGGCTTCAACATCTTTGCAAGGGGCAGTGGAGGGGCAGGTACCAATCTACTCCTCTCTGACACCAGTGACAGGACTCCAGGAAATGGCCTGAACTTGAGCTGGGAGAAGTTTAGGTTGGATATCAGTAAAGATCTTCTCCCAGAGGATGTTTCACTGTTACCGCTGAAGATCAATAGATCACGCGGACACAGGTTGAGGTATGGTGCAGAAAGAGCAGAGTTTATTTTTCTTCCCAGGATTTATAGGCTTCTTACCATGGCCAGGGATTGGATGGTCAGGATAACACTTTCTCACTGCACTGGCCATGAGAGATGTCCATCAGAAGACGTGTAACAGAAAGAATGTACACATATCTATGTTTACAGTTACTGTCCTGGGAAAGTCTTTAGAAAACCATGTCAGCAAGCTCAGAAGCTGAGCTTTCAGGGCGACATTTCACCACTGAAACAGACTCCTCAGGGCAGTGGTCATGGCACCAAGACTGACAGAAGCATTTGGACAACACTCTCAGGTACGTGGTGTGACTCTTGGGGTGTCCTGCATGGGACCAGGACATGGACTCAGTGGTCCTGATGGAGCCCTTCCAACTAAGCATGATTCTGTGATTCTGTGATCCAGGCCACCTGTGGGCTGGAAAAAGTTAAAAACCATGACAGCTACTGGAACAGGAGGGCTCTGCCACTCTGGTCTCCATTTGCTGTCTACGAAAAAGTGCAAAGCATTGTCATTGAAGGAAAATTAATGCTACTCAAGAGAGCAGTTAGTGATGCTTACCTTTGTTCATTTTCCACTGATTTATGTAGAGATATATCCATGCTTGTTTGTGTATATTGTTGGTAATTCTAGAGCACAATGACCACTACCTTCAGGCTGAGTAGTTCTGTTTCAAATCTAACAGCTTTTGGCCATTTTACAGCTTTCTGGCCCTGAGGATATTTTTTTTTTTCAGGTTAGCTACTGTCTGGGGTCTGCTTTGGAACCTACAAGAGAACCATCATATTCCCACATGTTATGGGACCTGCAAACCTTGCAAACAATATGTAGATCCAACTGATGGCAATGAGAATTAAATGCATGAGATACTGTTTTGTTATTAAATTCACTCCACCAAAAATGCCCTTCACTGAGGGTGAAGGCAAAGAGGGTTGAGGGCTGCCTCCATGAAGAAATATCCTTGTTGTTTTTAAATGTCTAAACCCCTGGTGGTTGTTAATCTTTTTTCATAATTTAGTTATTACTGAGGGACAGCAGTACTGCCTGATGAAAACAAAATGCCTAAGCTGATGAGCTCCACTTGTGACTCAGGAAAGGAGGAGATGATGGGGCAGGGTGATCTAGACATCAGGTGCATTGCTACGTGCAATGCAGTAAATCAAATCTCTTCCTCTTCCACTCTTACTCCCACACACAGAGAAACTAATTGTATGACTCCACACACTGCAGATGCAAACACAAGATATTTGGAATCTGAGCCTTGACTTTGAGCTAACAGAAGATGATAACATTCAACTAGGTCAGTGCCTAATCACAGTTGGAAATCCAGGCATGGATATTTTGTTCTAGGGAGGTGCAGTATAGCCTGGGTTGTAAAATATATCTGAAGGGGTTTTGCTTCTCAGATGCCACTGAAAGGTGAGGAAAGTTGGGGCCCTCCTTCCCTCTGCTTCCTTTTAAAAGTTTCTGTGAAGACAGACCCTTCCATCAGCAAGAATTATATGTGGTGGTCATGCTTCTGAGAGGTATCTGTAGGGTTTTTGAACAGTCCAACAAGCTGAGCTGAGGAAATTACCATTAGCTTTTCTGAGAAAAGTAAATTCTGATCATCTCTAAAGGTAAGTACATGTTGATGACTATTCTCAAAAATGGATAATGGCTTAGGCTTTCAGCTAGTATAAAATTACAGGGGTGAATTCAAAGAACCAAGCTCATTAACACAAACTGCAGAGCTGATGAACCTTGAATAGCTGAAAATGCTGGGCTTTGGATTTTATAATTAGACTTCTGATAGGAAAGAGAGACATGAGAGATTAAGAAAGCAATTAATCCTGTCACATAACAAACCATATCTGACTCATCAGCATGAGCAGCAGAAAGATCTCTAAAATTTGTCCTTTGAAGCCAGGGTACTGTAATAGAGCTGTTTGAATAAAGAGAATGGAAAAGCACAAAATGTACAAAATGCATTCCTTCTTGCCTGGCTCTGTTTCCAAACTGCCATCTCTTTCTTTTCAACTGCTGTGGAATAACACCCAAGTCAAATAATTTTCATCTGTTTTCATTTCTCGGGTAAGCGAGTGCATTCAGAGTGAGCACTACAGAATTACTCAAAATTCATAACAAAGCATCTATCTTCTGACTGTTCTTCGATCTTGATGCATCTGTACAGCCCCCTAATATGAAAACAAATAAATTGTTGTAATACACTACACATGGTCTAGCTTCTTATAAATGAAGAGCGTTCTCTGAGCTTCCAAAGAAGAGTAAGGTCACACAGGTGTGAAATACATGAACATCTGAAATGTTTATTAAGGACACTAAGTTATCCTGTGTGGAAATAAGGTCTCCAAATATATGGTGCTTGTCAGGGGCTCTGCAAGTATGGTTTCCCTAAAGACAAAAACAAAGAAGATTTTGCATGTATTTCCCAGAGGAAAGGTGATTCACTATGCCAGGTTGAAACCCAGTACACTGCAATGTAAGCAGCCCATAAGACTTGGTGGCACAGTGTATGGAAATCCAGACATGACTCACACACTCAACATAGGATTGCAAGGAGATATGTGCAATAATTGAGCAGAACTTTAGCATCGTATCTCCCATGTTCTGTGCAGAAGTACCACGCAGGAGCAATCCCTTCTGATTCAGCCAAGTGCTCAGGGAGGTACTTCGTCCCATATGTGCACTTAAACAGGACAGGAGAGTGATTTAAGCAAGTAAATAAGTTTAAGTGTAGGTTTAAAGGTTTTACATCATGTGCAGCCTGGGCTTAAATGACTTGCTAAAGCAAAGAATGTCTTTTTTATTCTGAATTGATTTTTCTCAAGCCTGGGGGGTTGAGGAAAGAGAACAATCCCATTGCAGAAGACAATCTTGGACAAGAATGGGACATCCCTGTAAATTTTCTGTAACCATCAGTGTGCTGGAGTGCTCCATTTTCTGAGCACAGGGGCAAGATCTTCAGTCCAGCTTTACCAAAGGTGGGCTTAGCATGGCTCAACTCCATCCTGGGATCGAGAAGGGGGAAGAGATGAGGGTAACATTAACACTGCCTAACTCTAGACACACAAATTCAGTGCCTGAATGAAGAGTGTGATTCACAATTACTATGTATACCTGGAGACAGGAAGTCTCCTCCTTACTGTGACTCAGAATGACCTCTGGATCTATAGATGCTTTAAAGCAGATTATGTCTATTAATTTTAAAGTAAATATAAATTAATATTCAAGATATAAATATCCCAAAATAAATAATATTCAAATAGAAATGTTCAAAATATTAGTAAATACTCATTCATATATATTATTAATACTTCTTCCTAAAAAGCTTCAAATCCAATGCTCAAAGTCAAGAAGGAATTTTGACTGCAATATTTTTGCTAGAGACTCAAGATCCAGCATTTTCAGAGGCCAATACACACTTGTCAATTGTCTTACAAAGCCAGCAATATTTAACTGTCTAAACTGTTCAAAGCCCCCTACAGAGTTATGGCTATTTTTTGCATTACAAGAGTAGAGTTATTTTTCCCTTAGTAGAACTGTAGAAATACAGAATTCTTTGGGAAATTCTTTCAGCCACAGTTGCTAAAGGGATTACCGAACAAACAAATCTCTCTTCCTTTTCTGTCCCACTCCAAAACATGCACTATCAATACTACTATGGTATGGAAAATCCAAGCTGAAATTTAGCTTTAAGCTCTGTTTTACGAAATTATTGCTGCAGCTTCTTCTTTCTTGCTGTTCCTGCATTCTAGCTTCAAAGAGACTTTACATGGAGTTATACATGGACTTGTTACATGTGCACATGTGTGTATTTTTCTACATAAGAATGTAAGTAATGAAATTCATTCAGACAGCCTGATGCCTGAAACTCATGGATGAAGCAGTGTTTTTAATAACTCCTGGTATTTTCAGAAAAGTTTCATTCAAGGTTGGTGCACTACTCTGAAGTGAGGTAATGGAAATACAGTGTGAAAGATGAGAAACTCATAGCTGAGAGTTCTTTCAAAGTCCTCAGTTTTTAATATGTCTCTCATGAACAGTGAATTAGGATGGAAGTAGCTGAGCTCCCTTTTGAACTGTATGATTGAACTTCATCTTGACATCCTGGATGTTCATGGTGTTATGCACCCCACCAATGTTATTCTGAATAGGGGAATTAATTCTCTGAGTCTAATGAGGCTGGCATATGGCTCTCCTCTTTGTCCAGCCTTTGTGGATCTGTTTCACATGAGCCCTCCCTGCAGCAGCACACGCAGAGCTGCATGTCCCTGGTCCTAAGTGCATTTCCTTATCAGAATATATGGCACTGCATTATGCTGCCTGTTTATTGTTTGAAACACTAACTGATAATGTGGCCATAGTCAAACAAAATGCTACATGCAACAGCAATCAATTAATTTGTTATAGAGAAAGAATATGACATCAGAAAGAAAGAGATATATGCTTGCTATGATTGGAGGCAGTCAAATAGCTGAAACGATATAACCATTAAGATATATTTTCCTGATAACCACCCACTTTCATATATTATAAATTTATTTTTCTCTGGTGTCTTAGTGGAACTTGGAACATATTAGATCTATTTTTTTTCCAGTAGGCATTTAGTGCATTGCTGGAAGCAAAATTTTCCCATTCTTTCTGGTTACGTTATTCTCACAAATAGCAGTAGCAGAAGTGATATTTTTAATGGGTACTTGTGTAATTAAATAGAAGAGTGTTCACAGAAATTAGCTTTATTAGAGCCAAGTGGGGTTGGAGTTTGAATCTTCTCAGTCTGCAGTTAGAAATATCAGATAGCCAATTGATTCCAAGCAAAATACACATTTCTAGAGTTTTCCTTTTCTAAAACACTGTTGTGAATGGAATGGCTCCTAAAAGCTTTGAAAATGGACTTCCTGAAAGGAAATACTTGATCAAACAGAAAGGGTTTAGGCTGTGTTATATATTAACTATTTTTTTCCCCCCCGTTATTTTTCATTTATAATTATTTTCAAAGCTGAACTAACTCAGATGCCAACTTTCCTTAGATTTGTGATGTTTGGAAAACTGCAGTGGCATACACTGGCTTAATGTTGCAGAAGGAGACCCTTGGACAGTGCAGTCCCTCTTGCTGTTCTTATGCACGAGGAGTTAACTGTGACTATCACCTCCAGGAGTGATCTGTGCACAAAAAACAAGGAACAATCAGGTGTTTCCCCCTCCCTTGAATGTGCTCTTTTAACAAACAGACCACGTCCTCGTTTAATCTATGACACTGAGATAATGCAATAATAAATACTAGAGCTAGCACTTTATTTGCAAGGCCCCCCCTTTTCTCTCTTAAAATAGCCTTCTGTTCACTGAAAATGCTTATGTTTCTTTTCAGAGTGAAGAGGAGAGGGAGAGGTAAGAAAGAGGATGCTCATCTGAAAACTAACAAGGTTGGAGTTACAAGATGTGACTGACCAGAAACTCTGCTTGGATAACTCAAAGCTGGTGAAGGTAGAAAGTTCAAATGCAGCATTTCAAAACCCAGTCAACTTGTGAGAAAAAAATACTGTTTAGCGTGGAAGTTTGTTCTAATTTAGGCTTAGATTTCTCTCTTTTCTAAATGTTACTTCAGAAACCCATTTTCTGTGCACATTTACTGTAAGTATTTCTCCCAAGGGAAACTATCCCTTGAAATCACAGCAAAAGTGTTTTATTTATCCTTAGGGCATTTGACAAAGCAAATTTTGTAATTGAGAGGTAGTTGGTTACACTATTTACAGTGCATAGGGGTTTAAGGGCTTGTTTCTCTGCTGGCCTGAAACGTGAGTAGTGGCAGAGGGAACAACAAATGTTTCAACGGTTTTCATGCAAGGAAGTGAAGACCCACGTGTTTACCTTGACCCCCTGACTCTTTTTGCTGCATTATTTCATTTTAGTGTTTCTGACACACACATCTGTGTACTAAATAGGCAGAATATTTTTAACTGTCTGAATTACAGACAGTGCTGCTGTCACTGATGTCCTTTCTTGGCTGCAGCTCTGAGGAGGAAACGAGTGTTACTGATGAAGAGATTCCTTGAAAGCCCTCATTTTCAATACATTTCACTTTTTTTTCCACCCAACCCCTAGTTATTTCCCCAAGCCATTATTTTTCATTTTAAACTCAATTTCCTGTTCCTTTTGAGTCAATACCTTGACTTTTTCTTTCTGTTTTCTTTACAAATGTTAAGACCACACACTGAGCTCTGCTAACACATTGTATTATGCTACTAGTAGACAAATTTTAACATCACATCACATACATGTTGCAGTTGCTGTTGTAACATGCCTTTTAAAAAATACGTTTATTGGATGAAATTGTCTCTTTCTCAAGAAAAAATCTGGTTCTTCAATATAATTTATTATGCCTTTTAAAATTCTGTCTGTTCAATAAAATCTTTGCTATATTATAAATACCTGTAACGAAAATATAATTTGAAATTCTGAGAGAAAACTTTTTTTTTTTTACTTTTACATTTTTCACAAAATCCACACAGGCACCAAGGAAAGACTAACAATAAAAATAATTTACTCCTGTACAAGCTGATCTGGGTTGGAAACATTCAAAACAGAGATTTTAAACTTTTCCTCTGTTGAAACTTTGGCTACAGCATAGGAACTGATCTTAAAACAAAGGAGGGTCTTTTGTTTCCCACCCTTTTAACCTGGAAATTTCTTTCAAGGCCTAATGGAGTGTTGTTAGTACTTTCCTCACTGTAATATACCTGAATGAGGACTGGCTGAATTTGTTGTTATCTGAGGGAACCAGCCTCTAAGCTTCGTTGCACAGGACTAAAAGTGGCCCTTACCTCACCAGATGAGTCTATTCTGAAAATTAAACATTAGTGAAAATAAGTGCTCTCATTCTGTAATAGCAGCAATTAGAAATTTTCATGGTTTGCTTGTTCATTAGTTATGCATTGCCAGAAAGCTTTTGCTTGAAAAGGACAGCAAGGGGAAAGCTTTCTGATATGGACCACTTGCAGGGATATTTTTTTTTTAATGACTTCTCTTCCTAAGCAATTTTATTAGTAGAGAGGGAGCAATTCAATACAGGAGACATTCAATAGTGGAATAGCCTTCAACTGTTGACTAGAAGAATATTAAAGAATCCTTAAAACTGTCAAAAAGGCAGACTAAGCCCAGGATAGGCATAAAGCCACCACAAAGAATGTTTTTCTGAGTCTTACATTTGGTAAGATAATATTCAAGGTTGTCTTTAGTCCTTTTTTTCCACAGAAGACTTAATAAGTTGCAGTAAATAGGTTTACCTTTGAATTACAGAATTTAGTGTTAAGTTTGAAACTTTTATTTGAACTGATGGATTATGAGCAAAATGTAAAATTCCTGTCTTAGAGATACTTGCATAATTTTAAGGAATAGACAGTGAAGAAGAATCCAATCAAATATTTCTAGAGAGTCTGCAAAACACATTTCAATAGTAGACAAGAGGAAGTAAAAAGCAGTCAGAACTTTTTTGGGTTTTCTTTAGCATTTCAATGACATAACTATCCCCTGGGAATCTTCATTTCCTTGTTCTAGATCCCCTACCTTTTCTGAGCATCCAACATGGCTTTTTTTTTTTTTTTAAATTAGTCAAAGCAAAATAATACATAAGTTTTACTCTCTTTAAAGAGGTATGTGCATAAAACTGCTAATGTTAGGGAGCTGCTCACCCTAGTTGCTTTCTGACAGCCACCTCTGCCTCAACCCATGCTCACCCTTCTCAAGGTATTTTGTTTTTTGTTTTTTTAATATCAGATAATTTTGCCTTATCTTCCTAGATGTTTTGGGAATTTTACAGTCTGTGGATGGACTTTTCTGCAGCAGCTACCCCTTCTATCCCACTCAGCCTGACTACTTGCAGATCTCAGGAATCTGAGAATCTCAGAAAGGCAGATCACTACTTTGAGGACCTAACTCAGGCTCCACAGGTAGGAGGTTGGAGCTCAAAGCTCATATAATTGACACAAATAGATTTAGTACTCCATCAGGTGATTCATAACCAATTAAAAAGAAAGCCAAGTGCTCTGAAGTGAGACTCTGTCCTCATTAAACACATACAGCCTAGAAAGACCAGGCTCATAATTCAGGCACTTCAGCTGGGTAAGTTCCAGGCAGCTGGAGAGAATGCCATCCCATGGTCTGGGATGCCTCACTGGGGGCTCTTTTTTATCAGGGTGTGTTTCTGTCTGTAGTCTAAATTGTGAATAACTTCATCAGTGTTCACTGATGCCCCAGTCCAAACCCAGCCTCCCAGATGTTCCTTTACAGGAGAACAGAAGGGCAAGGGAGCATTGTTTGGAGAAGGAACAAAACACCTATGACAGAGGCAATACTGGCTGCAAGTATTAAATCAGAATAAATGACAAATATAACAAAGACTGCAATATTCATGACAAATCCATGGATGAGAATATATCCCCATAGCTTTGGCAGTTTGGTTCAAAACTGCTTGGTAATTCAGGTTTTGAATCCTACTGCATGCTTAAGTGAAGAGGGTGGAAGAATAAGTAATGTGAAAATTGTTTAAAATAGAGTATTAGGGTTTTCAGGGGAGTCCTATTGCATTTCATGCCTGAGGGGGCAAATCTATACTGCAGAAAGGTTTTGAAAAAAGATAATACTAAAAAGTGTAATTTTCCTGCCTTATCCCCTCACACCCGTTTTTTTCTCTTCCTTGATATTTGTATTAAATATGAAGCAATCAAAGCAGCAATCACACAACTAGAGCATACACAGACTTTGGAAAAAAAACTACAGGTGGGGAGAACGAATATTTCCAACTCAGTGCCATACCCTACTGTTAATTTCCTTCATTTATGATATCAACCAATGCTTGCAGCAGTCTATCATCTCTATGCTTGTAAGGTTTGGCATTGTAAAAAAGATCAACGTAGTCACTGTACAGACTTTCTTCTGAGCCTCTCAACTGGGAGGGCTTGTTCAATTTTTTGAGGGCTTGATAGAAGTGTTCGAATGGAATGTTTGACTTCTCGCTTGCAGTCTTCCTTGGCAGTTGCTTCTGATCCATCTGTCTGCTAAAAGCACTTTGCAGTAAATGCAGCATGGCCTCTGATGGGATTTTATCTTCTGCTTTGTTACTGCTGCTGCTGGTGTCTTCTGTGGCTTTGGGTTTTTCACTCAGGCTCTCCAGTGTGGTATGGTCCTAGAACACAGGTTAGCATGAGAAAAGGTCAGGTGTCAAAGAAAGACTGACTAGATTAAGGTTTGCTCTGGTTGGTTATCTCCATCTATATGTGGGCAAACGTTACTTTTCCATTCAGGAGCTACTTGGGCATGTAGAAAACAAACAGACCATTATCAACCAAAGCAAACAATTGAATGGACTATACCATAAAAAATATCAAATCCCCCCATATCAGCAGTAATAAATTCAGATTCCACATTGGCAGGATACAACACGACATTTTATACCAGTATTTGTCCCAGACTTAAAAGATATTTCTGGCTGTGCCACAGGACACAGCACTCTAAATGAAGGAAACATATATGCAGTGATGATGTCAGCTCTGATTGTGCCTTGTACTCTTAGGAAAAGGATGTTTCTATGCAACCTTCTCTGTAGACAATTTCACCTGAGAAAAAGACAGTGAAGTAAGGCTAATTGGTTGTCGTTGCACATATCTAGGAGACCTTGGAAGACCAATACCAAATAAAGGTTCACAGAGCAGTTGGTGAGAGGCTTGATCTTGTTTCAACACTAATATATTCCTGCAGAGTTTCCTCATTCAGCTTAGAACTGTATTTCTAACTGAGCACTCATTTTATCTTCATGTAATTTCTACCATGTCTGCCCATTTTCTCCTACAGCATCTGCAAATCCACATTTGCTTTCTTCCAGTTTATTTCCTTGCCTGTGGCTGCCAGACCTGGTGACATTTATGTAATGGATTTAAAGACCACTATCACACCCACCTTTCATAACCTGTCTGAGGAAGGTTAAACTATCTGCGCTCTATTGCTGTCCTAATTACTTAATGGGGAGAAAATTTGATGTGATGGGATTATTTTCTGAAGCTGTTGATGTAATCAAGCACTATGAAAATGTCCATTACTACCATCCTGTGCATCCTGAAACCCAGGGTCACTCTGCCCTGCTATATTTTTAGAGCACTGTTATCTGTGGGGTAAACAGGGGGTGCTAATGGATCTGGCAGGAACAGATCCACTGAGCCAAACTTCTGAATCAGTGACTTCTGAATCTGACTTTTGTCAAGCCCTTTGTTCCTGAAACTCCTTCCAAACTCACTGGAAGCACTCCAGTAGCCAAAGTTCCTCTAGAATGTGACACTTGTTCTCAGTAGAATTACATAAATTTTGTGTGTCTGTCAGAGGTGTCTTCCTCCCTCCTTCCACCACTCAATTGCATTAGCCATAGAGTTCCATGGTTTAGGAGAAATTTCCTGTTATCATCCTAAACCCCTTACATTTTGAAATTTGAAAACGGACACTAATAAATTTATCAGTTGACATGGGAAAAATTTCAATATACACTCAAAACCAGTCAGGGGTTAGAGGAAATGAATACAAAATTAATATGTGTCTTCTTACTAGGCCAAAAAAAAAACCCCAAACATTTCCTTATAAACTGAAAAACATGTAAGGAATAAATGCAATATAACTCTACCTCTACAAGATCCGTCATCTTCTCCACTCCTCTTCTGTCGTTCTGCACAGCATTGTAGGATGTATACACACGTGGCTGCTTCATGTGTTCAGGCTGGGTAGCGGTGCCGTGCAAAATCAATTTCCAGCTTACAATCCTTCCCTCATTTTGTATTCGTCTGGACTGAAAAACAAGCGTGGCATCAGAATAGGTTCTCAGGACATAAAGGATCAAAATAGACACTTGAATGCAGAGTACACAGAAGCGACCAAATCAAATTATCCGGCTTTCAATACCTACCTATAGAGTATGATTCATAAGCACAAAGCCCCCAGATGCAGTGGAGACGGAGTATATTAGAATGTGGGGTTTAACACAATAGCTTAACCACTCAAAATATTCACATTTTGATGTAACAGAATTATTAATTCATCTTGTAATCATAAATGGAATTTTGTCATTTGAAACAAAATGCTAGAAGTTACTGATGTAGTATCTTGTATTATTAGAACTTGTTCACTAGGCCATTCCTTGGTAGTTTCCTTATAAAAGATACCATTGGAAATGATAAGGTGAAATATTATTCTTTTCTATTATTTGGTGTACAAAAGCAATCTGAAATATAGGGTGTGGAAGTAAACAGCAGATGTTTATTTATAAGTTTTGGTGGCAGTATTTCAGAAGCAGAAAGTGGAGGAGATAAGTACAAAAAACAGAAAAACCTGTAAGGTGAAGAAAGAGTGTATTATGCCTTGAGGGCAAAAATCTTGCTTTTTTTGTAAGTTTCAGGAAGCTCTCACTTGAAAGGAGAGTTAATTTACAAACAAAATGCTCTTTTAAGCTTTGTTCCACAAAAAATGCATTCAAAGATCAGGATATCTGTAACCATGGGGTTATCTATCAGCCTGCAGCATTAACACTACACTGGTGATAGTAATGTCTATTCCTGGTGCCTTGTCCATCTGCTCAGCTCTTGGCAATGCCCTCATGTTTACAATTTGAGGCCAATAGGGGCTGAAGGCTCAGTGTCTAACAGGAAGCTTTCAGTTTTTGGCAAGATCTGACCCCTAAGGACAAGCTTATTAACAGACAACTTCAATGAGATGAGTGAGCTTGATCACTCTCTCTTTGAAGGGAATTATTTTTCACTTGCCTACCAAGCAGCTTAATTCTGGTGTCTTGCAGTTGTAATCCATATTCCCACGTGGCTTTAGTAAACTGATTTATTTCATATCTGTAGGCAACTTGGCTTTAATCCTTAAATATTGTATCTTGTTATATATTTATAACTTGTTACATAATCCTTAAATCCTATACCTTGTTCAACACTAGATACTCTCAGAAAGAAATTAGGGAAATGTATTCATCAGAATAGGTCACTGAGATCCCCAAAAAAATCATTAATTCAAAAGGTTTTCAGTTAATGAAAACTGTGCACATGGACCAGAAGAAGACTAGATCCATGCTGTGTTCTTTTCTGCAGAAAAGAATTTACAGTTAACCATACATTAATTTGTTTTCATATTTCAACCCAAGAATCGCAGAAAACTTTATGAAATGATTAATTTTGATGACGTGTGTCTGAAAAACACAAGCATGAAATTTTTTTGACAAGTACCTGTCAGTGAAATGAGAATGGCACTTTGCATTTAGGTAAAGAACAAGGAAGTCTGACCCTACTTTTTTTCTTTAATCTTTAACCCAGCTGGATATCTTAAATAACCCCTCATTTAGCTGGCTTAATGAGCGTTACCCAACGTGCTTTGTAGTAATGAGTGATCATTTCATCTGTGTTAGCTCCCCAACACAGCTAGTTAGCATGCAGGCATACTCACCATATCAGTAATACTTAAAACCCAGGTGCCTGCTGGATTTTCCCCCCAAGTGTGGACAGACATGAAGTCCCAGTTCTTGAAGCCATTGGGAGATTTGTCTCTCTCTCTCTCAGCCAGTAAGACAGTGCTGGTCCCTGTGTGGGTGCAAGATCAACACTGATTGTCCATGCACTGCCTGTTCCTACTTTTCATATTTGTCAGCTTGCACAGTGCCTAGAGCAGAGGTGACCTGGAAAATACACTCTTCAGCAGTGGCTCCTTTAGCAGTGGCTCTTGTAATTATTTTTACAGCAGTGCTTAGGAGTGCATGAGCTGTCAGGTCACACCAAGAAGGTACATCTTGTTCAGTGTTCTATCTCTGGCACAAAAGGTAGTGAATGCACATAAAAGAAGCATAAGGAGAAGATGTCAGGCACAGCCAGTCTTTCCCACCGATGAGCTGTTCAAGAAACTTCTGAAATGGAAGTTTTGATGGTAAACCAGCTCATGCAGAACCCACAGTTTTATCATGATTTCATCACTGGTTTGGGGTTGGGGTTTGGGGTTTTTTGGGGTTTTTGGATGAGTATTGTTACAGCCTGGTCCTCCAACAGGGTGAAAAAAGCATTTGCATTGCTATTATTACAAAAATGCTGCAGCTCACAAAGCATTTCTGCATCAAAAGAGGTTCTACTGCACAGGAGGAAATTTGTTTGGCTTGTTTATATATAAGGAAAAAAGCAAGGGAGCAACTTTTACATTATGAGGAGCAGTGAAGCCCCAAGGAGCCTTGTCACAATTTATGAATATATTTAAAGGTAACAACATAAATATAGAAAAGGAATGACAAACATTTGCTACTAATGTTTTGCAGGAAAGTAGAAGAGTAACAAGAAACAAGGGAAAAACAATTTCATCATGAAAGCAAAATGATAGTGCAGTAGAGGCAGCAGTACTTAATGATTGCTACCTAGAAACAGAAAAATTAGATAAGCCTGATATTTAAATTCATATATGAAAGCTTGTCTTTTTTTTTTTTCATTTTAATGCCAGTTGATCTAACAGACTTTACTCTTAGTTGTTTATAATATTTTTTTTTCTTTTTCCTTTTTGTTTTTATTTTTTTTGTCTTATTGTGTTGTTTCAAGGCATTGTCCAGACAGCTTGCCATATTCTAGCTCATTTAGTACATTTGTACTAAAGTGCAAAAACACTATTTTTTTTAAATACACCAATGGGGAGATGCGTGAAATGAAACCTAAGGAATCAGATATCCTCAGTTTTCCATTAGTCTGCTAAATCACAGGAAGTCTGATAAGAATTATTGATCTATAATTCGTTGTCTGCCAGGAGACCTGAGGTTTCATAGGTCCAGCTCCCTCTGTGAAAACATTCTGTGCCCTTATTTTCTGAAGTATGATTTTCAAATCTCCTTTCACAGAAATAACCCAGAACCAGGGGGAGGTTGAAGAGGGGTCTCTAGAGCACTCTGGATGATTTATCCTCAGTGGATTTGTCCAATGATATATTTAGCTCTCTTTAACCACTGAAAACCAAATTTTTTTTTCATTAAAGTAAATGCTGCACACCACAGCATCACAAACAAAATGTCCCTTTTTGTCCCATACCTGATGGAGAAACCAGAGTGACATGAAGATCACCTCTACGGGAATATTCAATCGTTGCCTCGAGCTGCACGTGCTCCAGAGATGCAATGGAGTTCTCTTGACCCTCGCAGGCTTTTGTGGGAATTTCAATGATGACTTCTTCATTTGCTCTTAATAATCTGTCAAAAATGAGGTAGTTCTTTAATTACCCACAGGAATTTTTGATTTTGGGCCATGAAGTGTAAATGACACATTTAACAGCCATTTCAGAATGATGAGAAAGGAGGAGTCAGTGCCAGCTCAACAAATAAAGGCAATATCTAAGTGTTCATGCTCTGCACAGAAAGACACTCTGCATAGCTTTCTCTGCACAGTTCCCATTACTTCCAAACAGAATGGGTATCCAAATCTCCACATAAATAATTCTAAACTCAGGATCATGGGATCTTTGTTCTCATCATATAACACACAGGACTGCAATGAAAATACCTAATGAGCAAATGTGGCATACATTAGTAATGGGTCAACATTCCTTGAAAAGGACATAGTCCATAAAAACAATTTGATGGTAATATAGCTTAAATAATAAGATTACCAAGCAGTGACTCTCCAAAGCACTGCAATATATTTCTGCAGACAGATCTTTGTTGCATTGATATGGTATAATTTCAGCCTTTGAAATAGATCTTTTTTTCTCGATAAAAAAACCATGAGAACATGTGGAGACAGAAAGAGTCTAGATATCCTTATTGATTAACCAGCTCAGTGACTAATGATAATTAATCTGTCTGTTCAGGCTCATTGTGCTGTTGGCACGTGGCTGATAAGACTTTTCAGTGAGCTTTTGAGACACTTGTGTTTCATAAGAGAAATGCTACAGACATGACTAAAGCTCAATATATCACCTTGATTTCAGCATATACAAACCTGTCACATGAGAAGAATTGCTTAGACCCATTACAGACGTTTTATTTTTTAAGTCTTTGTAAGACGTCAGTATCTTTTTATCTGTCTTCTAATAGTTGTCTAAAAATTCACAGCCTTACTGATTTAGCTCAGCTTCACAGTATCATCTTTTCATACATTGTCTGCACAAGCAGAAATAATAGTCTTAGTCTTTGTTAAGACTTCCTTCTAGTAATTTCCATCAGTCTTACAATAAAAAAAAACAAACCAAGAAGCAAATGCTGCTTGTCTGCTTCTGGGGAATAGAGTCTGGCAAATCTAAATGAATAAAAATAAGTCCCTTATTCTCATTCAGAGTAATCTGTGAAGAATATGACCCTTCAGGCTTTATTACAACAGACACCAGCTTGGTAACTGGATGCAAAATCCTTACCTGGGCTCAAAGCTCTTGTCTTTGACAATACACTCTCTCTTTTCTGGTACACTTTTCCATCTCTTGGGATCAGCTAAATCCACCAAGGCATTGGCGTTGAGTAGCCCAAACCCAAATCGACTGTTGACCATCAGTCCTGCTCCATTTTTTTTCCATCCTGGATTTCCAGCCAGTGGATCATATTCTGAGGTCCACACTACCAAGTGCTGCATATCCCTCCACGTTAGATCTGGGCTGTTTGGAAAATGTTCCTGGTTAAATGTTGCAGGGCTATCTATCATTTTTCTATCAATTGTTAGACTGAAACAGAGCATGCTTTGAGTGTATATGGCATCCCACTGTTTTATAACACACAGCCTGTTGCACTTGTCCTTGGCAGACAAGACTTCTGTATCCATGAAGAACAGGTGTCCAGCAAGAGTAGAGCCCAATCCTCTGAAACAATTCAGGCATTTAAAGTTAGCTAGTGATACTAGAATTTCCCATCCATCTTTTTAGGACCTGGATTTTGAAAACTGGGTATTTGGTTCCATCTGTGACTCACTCTACCCTTTAAAATATCTAAGTGCCTTGGCTCATGTCACCAAAGGTGTGTTCAGTGGAAAATGGAGCTGAATCTACACCATACAAGTGTTGAACTATGCACTACTGTCTAAAGTGTTTTCTGTGAAAAAAGTCACTGTCCTTCCCTTTCTTAGCTTCCCCAAGGTCTAAACTCTGACTGCCTGCCCTACAGGATCCAAATCTGGCTGCTTCCTACCTGCTCTGACAGACAAGCTTCAGCACCTTCCCTTTTATGCCTCATCACTGGCAGAAATTCTTTTCTAAATTGGCTGAGGCTTAGTTTGGGGTTGTGCAGCCTATTGTTAGGCAGGACCTATTAGGGTCCTGCAGCCTATTGTCTTCAAATCATTCTCCTGAATCCATGTACACCCTCACTTTTAGATGCATCTGACCAGAAATCAGTAAATGCTGTTGCCAATACACAAAATTCCTGTCATCATGATTTACTCACATCGGTTCTGCTTTGCTAGGAAAGTGTTGGGGCAAATAGCTGCTTATTTTTAGCCATCAGCCTGACCAAGTCTGACTGACAAAAAGTGGTGCTGCATTGTGAGGTGGTGCCTCTTAAAACAGGCATTTTGGGGAAGGTGGTGGGGGTGGATGAGAGAGAGAAGTTTCAAAGGTGATGCTGTGACAACTTACTTGGCTTCCAGCGCCAGAGCAAAAATTCCTGCTGCCAGGGGTGCAGATGCAGAGGTCCCCGTGTGAGTTTCTGTACATTCATTGTGAAGATCAACACTTGTCTGACAGAAAATAAGACAAAAACAAACAAACAAACTCATAAATAAACAGTTGTACATAGTCATATCCATACTCACAAACGTAACTATGCGTCCCTTACTTGATGAGTATTAATACACTCCTCACCAGCAAAAAAAGTGATGAGTGTTTAAATCTCTTCATATTTCAATCCACTCCTTTTGCTTCAACTATAATTTTAGTATCAAAACGTTTCGTGTTGGAACAAAATATTCCCACACTGAATATCTTATTTTAGTCTAAGGTTTCACAATAAGTGTTTCAGGCTTACTGGTGAATCATGAAAACAGATCATTGTGTTGGGCCTAGAACATTCAAAATTACTGCTTACTAGGAAATTACTCATAGGATTAGTATTGGTGTTCTGCTCCATCTTCAGCAGAACTATAATTTTCAATGAATAAACACGAAACTCATCAGCCCATGTATCTCGACTATAAAGAGAAGCCACTTAATAAGGACTGATCTCCAGGCTAACTTGGAATGACACTGTTTTAATCCCCATCAGTGAAGTGTATTGTAAAATTAGCATCTACCAGGGCTGGAGAGAAATTACAGGTGTTTCAGCATTATTGTGCCACAGCAATTTTCTTCAGCACAATTAAGAAAAGAACACTGGCTGGTCTGTCTGCTTGCTGAGGGGTTGGAGGCGTTGTTCTTGTCTCTGTCTTAAAAAAGGTAATGGCAAGGTATGGCAGAGGCCCCAACATCATAGGTTTTCTTTTTACTCTGAATCTCTCTTCATTTGCCCTTTGTGAAGAATAGTACCATATCAAACCGTGCAGGGACCACTTTCATACACAAACAGTGCTCACAAACCGCAGACAAATTCAGGATGCTTATTTAACTGCATTGACACAACGATTTTGTTTAACCATTGCTTTAAGGTAGAAGAATACAGGAATACAATCACTTTTTGGATTACCAATCCCTTAAAGTTTCCAGTCAAAAGCACGAAACACATAACACGTAACATAAAACAGGCACTCAAAGCCAAGCATTTAAAAGGTTCCATTTATTATTTGCATATATCATACCTTTCTATTTATTCTGAAACTGGTAAAAGCAACTTACAATTCTTTGGTCAGTATAATCCCCGCTGCTGTACGCTGTGGCCAGAGTTGAAGAGCACTTCTCTGCATACCAGGGAGAAAGCCCTTGCTGAGAAGCACTGCTAATGGAGATGGTGTAGATGCTGTCAGTGTAACCATCACAGTCACAGTTGTCACCCTGACGACCTCCGTTCCCTGAAGCCCACACGAAAATGGAGCCTTTTCCGTTTCGGCCCTAAGGAAAAAAATAAAAAAGGAAATGAATGGTTAAAAAAGAGATTTCAGATCTCACGATGTATCCTTAACAACTCCTTTCCCCAAAAAGCCTAAATGAGCAAACATAGAAGAGGAGCAATTTCCATAAGCACTGTAGAAGACAGAGACAGAATAAATCATCTGTTTTCAATATGCCACTGCTCACCCTACAGCACAACTCTTAATCTCACTGGCCGAGGTTTAGTGTTCCAGATACAAAAGCTTTCCTTGGGTTTTCAGGTTAAAAACAGAGTCTGTATTGTCAGTGTCCAGTAGTAATTTTTTTCCACATGCTGCTGTTTGATACTCACCATTTCTAGAAAAAATGCCTTTAAAAAAAAAAAAAGGGGCAAATTTAGTGGGGTTTATTTAATTTTCCTTTCCTGTACTCAAGGAGGTATGTGTTAGGAGTATGAACAAGGGACACACTGAATACCCTTCCTTCCCTCACAGATCCGTGGGTCAGCATCACCAGCCTCCAGGCATAACCATGTAAAATATCACAGCTATCACAGCAGAAACATGTATTTCTATCCAGTCTTAACCTCTACTAGTTCTTCAGAGGAAAGAAATACGTTTCGTGTGACAAGCAAAATTTCATGTGTTGTTCATTATTAATATCTTTGCACATATATGTTCATTATTAATATATGCACATTTAATATTCCTCAGCAGTTGGAATGCAATTTTTTTTTTTCTCATTCCACTTAGGTGAGGTTTGAAGTTATTTATGCAAATGCTAAGATATTTTCACTTAAAACATTAAAAAATTAAAAGCAAAGAGAAATAAGATGTACCCTGTGATGCGAGTTCTAAATTTGAAAAGAAAAGCCACATCAACTGCGGAAAGTTATATAGTGTATTTGAGAACAAAGGCTGCAGTCCAGAAAAGCACTGGTGTACCCCAACATATGCTCTGATTTCACTTAGAGTGATGAAAACAATTCCTTGGTTCTTCAGGTTAAACCTCTGCTTCACCAGAGCAGCAGTGGAAGATCCAGGGATCAGAGCTGTTGTCAATCCCAACACTGGCTGACTTTAAGCAGAATGGAAACCAGACAGACCTTTGCAAAAGGAATCCTTGAATCCTGAGAGGCAAATGGGTAAATTTGTTCCCTATTATAAATAAAACAAGCTGCAAAAAAACCTGCATTCTCCACCAAAGAAGCTGATTTTTCAGAGTAAGACCAATGAAAATTTGTTGTCTAATTTTCACCTTTAATTCTCCCTCTGCTCTTGCTGCCTGCCTATGGACATATAACCTGTTACAAACTCTCTCCTCTCAGTCTCCATTATTCCCTCAGAGTATCTTTGTCAGCTATCAGCATTTGAATTGTTCTCTCCTTTTCTCCTCTACCTACTGATGTTAATTGCCCTTTATCCAAAATTGTCTGTTTGCTTGTCCTTCAGGCTATTTCTCTCTTCTCCCCTCTATGATTCAGTTGTTCTCTCTTTATTAGTACCTGTCCATCTTTAGATATCTTTTCACCTGACTGGCAAGAGCAAGAGTAGTTTACTAATAAATTCATGGCAGCTCTCAGTTTGCACCCTATTTATCATCCAAACAGCTCCAAAGAGTGTAACAAGGAAAAAAGAAACCCGCAAAAATATTGCTCCCAGTACTCTTCATCACACATTTGTACTATTTTCATTTTAATTGGATCATGACATGCACCAATTTAAAAATTAATGCAATTAGCACAGTACAAGCTCATCCACAGGGTGCTAAAATGCATCACTATTTCGCACAGAAAAATATTCATGGAGCAGGAATTTTGTATTAAATTTTATGGTCTTTCAGTGCAGAAATCCAATTACTGTTCAATGTAAAACAAGCAGCAGAGAAGGCTGGGTGTAGGGTGAGACAAAGGCAGCAAAATTAAGGATGTAAAAAAAAAAAAAAAGCTTATCCATGGAGATTAGCAGCTATAAACCAGTTTAGAAAGCCCTAATGGTGTTTTCTCAAAAGCCCATTCTGGCTGGAAATTTCTCTCACCTGTACTATTAAAATATATCATGTCCTTTCAAATATATTTGAGCAAAGACAACACAAACCATCTTCATTTTTTTCTCTGGTATCAACCATTTTAAAATTCTCTTCTCTGCCAAATTTTTTGCTTTTTTTTTTTTTCCCTGAAGTATCATACCTGGTTTATCCCATACTCGAAAGCCTTCTGTGCCAACCTCCCAGGTCCCTCCACAGTTTTACCATCATCATTAGGGCCCCAGCTTGCACTGTAAATATCCACATGTTCTGGATTGAAACCGATTGAACTGGCCTCAATAGCATCGGTGACTATTCCGTCCAGCATTCGTATACCTTCACAGGAAAAAAAAAAATAGAAAAAGAATCAGACTGGACTTATTTTCTGTTCCCTCCTCCCTGTCTTTGTTAACTGGTTTTAATGTTTCCAGTAAAATTAAGCCATAAGTACTGCAACCACAGCCAACTGCTGTTCATGTAAGCAATATTGATGATAGCTCCTGCCAGTGTAAAAAAGTACAGTTAGATTTTATCTGCAAAGCTCAGTGTTTCTCTACAAACATAAAAAAACCCAAAACCTTAAAATCTTGTTAGCCTCCTATTTATTTCTTTCACTACTTCAGAGACCCAAGAAGATGATGTCTTGCTTACTGTTCCTGGCTTTTCTTATTGCATTCTCTTTCTTCTCTGTCTTCTCTCTTACATCTGCAACAAAGACTCCTCAAGCTGCTAAAAATGCCACTGAAATTAAATAGGTTTTACCAACATTACTTTTATCTTCAAGAGTTCTAAGAGTTTGAGTTCAAAGGCGTAGTTCTGAATGTTCTGACCAAAGCACTTGGCCCCCACATTAAAGGTTTTGCTGTCTCTGTGACGCTGCAATTCCACCATCTCTTCAATCTCCACCACAGGAAAAAAGTCTCACTGCTTTTCCACTGCCATGTTTTGGGGTTTTTTTGTACTGTGAGCAATCCAGAGATATCTAGTCATTAACAATTTATTAGGACCTGCATGATCTAATCTCTTTCAGAGTGAGCCTGAGCTCAGTGGTACTTAAAATTCAGGTGCAGACTGTGGTTCATCTGCATCGGATCCTTTGCTGAGCAAAGCCACAGCTCTGCAGTGGGGCTGCTGCCACTGTCCAGTGCTGGAAGACAGCAGAAAAAGCAGAACTCTGGCAAAATCCCCACTGTGGTATGGTGCTAAGAGCACCAGCAGCAATATAAGAGCCACAGCAGTCAGGATTCAGCCTGTGTTTACAAGCAATAAACATGTCTGGGTTCCCTTGGATTTGGCAGGTTAGTGCTACAGCAGCTGCACCATTGCTGGCAGTTGGTGAATTATGAGGATTCGTTCTTTAGTATTTTCCACAAAAGAGGGATTTTGCCAAAGCACAGCAGGCAAAATGTAGTAATTCAATTAAAAAAAAAAGTCCAAAAATATCCTCAAATACCCAACAACATAAAACCTCTAACGTTACCCTTGCAGCTCCGTGTTTTTTTCTTTTTTCTTGTTTTTTTTTTTAAGCTATTAAGCAGGGGAAAAAAGACTGCAAGCATAATTCTTTTCCCAAATGGCTGACCTCTTAATACTCCTAATACTTCAGAGATAAAGCTGAGCTTTATTATTTCATATTCATTACTGCTAAAATAAGACAAAGGAGTTAATCCTCTCTACCACAGTGTTACAGCTGCTCCACTATCACTCCCAAAGCTGGGAAAAGCACCTGTGCCTCAGGTACTAAATACACCACTTACCCAGGGTTGTCTTAAACTTAGAATGGTTTGATTACTCTTTTTTCTATTGTCTCAGAATTGCCAGACTCTCTCATGCCAGCAAAGACCTGCCCCAGGTGAGAGCTTGCAACACACAAGATAGTGGGAATGCAAGGAGTAATGTGCTGATACTTCCCACAGAAAAAGAAAACTCTGCAGATAAATAATGTAATAAGGAAAAAAATCCAAACAAACCAAGAACAATGATCCGCAGTGATGTTTTTTCAAGGAAGAAAAAACACTGCCTTGCATTCCTGATCCTCAGAAACCCTGATTGTTCAAGTCAGGTCAGGGATTTGATGACTGCAGTGATATTCCCTTCAGCAGATTCCAATGTCCTCTTGCATGGACTCTTTTCTATTCTTGCTCCCATCATCAGCCCCACAAAATCAAAAGCAGGAAAAGCCCAAGGTAATTTTGGATGCACATATATGTATCTGCCTGGCAGAAAGCTATTTTTAGCAACACATCACTGTGCACAAATTCTCAGCCCAGTCCTTTGTAAAATGGAGCTTCTAAACCATTTAATTACCATGGCAGCACCATGGAAATATCATAACACTGTGGTAGAGTCAGGTATGCATGAAAATACACGTGCCCTGCTTTATACCAGAGGTGAGCAATACACATTTCTCAGCTCTACAGAGGCCAAGAGGTGAATGTTAAAGGGCACTGCAAAGGTGTCACTTTGAAAACTGGCATTAAGAGTGTTTTTTGCTTCACACAGCACACAGAGGAGCCCATGGTACCCACAGCCACAAAGCAATGGAGAAGTTAGCCAGTATTTCACAACAGGGCCAGGCATTGATGTTACTGGAGAGAACATTCAGGACTGCTAAACTCAGTACTTTCACAGGAAACAAACAACAACAAAAAATAATGGAATGTTTTGTTTTAACCCCCAAGGCAAAGTTAAACCAACTTGTGATGCTGAAAGTTGGAGAACAAGGTATTCCAGATTGTCAGGGTTTCTTTCCCTAAAGCAGATATTGACTATCAGAGAGAAGGTCCACCTACCGGACCACTGGATTCATCCAGTCTGGCAACTGCTACAAGCAAACAGCCACTTAAGGAAGTTATTCTGAGCTAATGTCAAGTAGAAGTGTGCAATGTGTCATTTCATGGATTTAAAAATAAATAAAAGAAAAAAGAAAAAGGAAAAAAAGCAGCCTCAGGAGAAATGAATCCTGTAGAGCTCAGAACACCAAAAAAAATCTCCCAGTGTGTAGCCACTCCAAATTTATCTGAATCTTTTGGAGACTTCTCTTATCTTCCTCTGCTCTTTGAACATATTTTTCTTCCACCCCTGTCTTAATCAGTCTGGTCACATCTAACAGCTTACAATTTCTTTCAGATCTTTCCATTTCTTTCTTTTCCATTCTTCCTCCTCCCCCACCCAAGTGTATGCTGCTTGCTGGGTAATGTGGATTGCTGGACTGCTTTTCCTACTGTTATTTCCCTTTTCTAGATAAATCATCCCACACAGATCTGTAGTTTGCATATGCAAATGAGCACAGATCCTATGCAAATAGCTGTGGAAGAACCTCCTCCGTAGATGCAAGAGCCTTAAAATATGGGCACAGTGGGAGTTCAGACATCTTTGCAGCTTCATCCATTTTGCCTTCCTTTGAAAATCTGACGTCTTCATGTTATGAGTGAGATATTTTATTTAAACAGATCATGACAGCATAATGCATCATGGCAAAGGCAAACTGCAAGGCTGACATCCATGACAGCTTGGGATCCATGGGATCCGACAAAACACCATGGTGAAAAGGTGGGAACGACAGCTATGGGAGTCAATTGCCACTCATCATCCCATTGTTTAAAAGGAAAGAGAGGGAATAATTAAAAAAAGTGGGACTGTAAAAATAATTTCCTCTGAGCTAAGTACCATTTGCAACTGATACTTGCATCATGATTATTTCATAAACAACCAACAGATTGAGTCATTGATTAAAAAACAAAACAACGATATTGATTGATGGGCAAAAAAGACTCTACTTGTTTTCAAATTTAACATATGGTTACTAGACACTAGAGAAGGAAGTTGTTGAAACAAAAAGGGCAGTTGTTTGCATAACTTGACTGACATGACCTTTCAAATGTGATTGTGTAAAAGGGAACAATATGCTGCAATTATGGATGGGTAAAACTTTGTGTACTCCTACTTTCACTCTACTCAATCCCTCTCCTCCCCTGGATAAGCAATAGTAAGTAATTAGTCCTTCATTCCTTAAAAGATGTCTTAACTCTAGGTAAATTATAAGTTGTTGCTATTATTTTTGTTGATGTTGTTAATATTTTTATTATTAATGTTATTAACAAGATGATAACTAGTTTTATTGCAATTATCATAATCATCATCATCCCTGCCTATACTGTTGCTGCTGTTGTTATATATTCTATCTATCTATCTATCTATCTATCTATCTATCTATCTATCTATCTATCTATCTATTCATAACCAAATTCCAGACTTTATTAAAGAAATCTTGTCATATACAGGCATCACTCAGCACTGTTGCCAGACAGGATTTTGAAACTTATAATACTGCAAGATAAATGTTTTCTGAGAATGACCAATCATTCATATTTCAGATTAATGGTATCTGGCAACACTCAGCATCTGTCTCCTTTCCATTCATATTAGACATCTACTTATTTTTGTTTCCTTACCTCCAACCCTGGAGTTGTAGGCTACTCCAACTCCACATTTTCTGTTGTTGGCTTGCATGGCAATTTCTCCTGCACACCGTGTCCCATGCCTGAATAAATACAGCAAGAATAAAGAACACATCATAACGGCTTTGCTGTTTGTTATACAGAAAGACTCGTCAAGGACCTTGATTTGTTTGAATTCTTCCTTTCAAGAGATGAAATGCAGCTATTGAAAAGCTTTTGAGTTGTAGCTACATGATACAAAAATACTTATTTCACCTAAACTTCGTTAAATATAATTTTGCCTATTTAATGCTCAAAGGAACATTTTCATGAGAAGATAAATACTTCTCTTAATCTCACTGTAGATACCAGTATTTTTGTACAGTGAAAAAGCAACATAAAATTATGGGGCTAAGAAGTTGTCTTCAGACAGAAATATGATACAAGTATTTTTTAATCACACATTTAGAAACTTTTTTTCTTAATGACTGCATTCATTTAGGATTCCAGAAAGTGAGCCTTCAAAGTATCCCCATTGCTATTTTTTTCATGTAACAAAAGATTTTCTATGCAATTATTTTTATTTTTTTCCCCCCCACAGGTGATTCTAATTCCTCAATACAGAAAGCTTTCCTATAAGTCTCAAGGTAAGAGTGTTGTATTACGTAATGCTACAGCTTGTTATTCAATGACATGCTTCAGCGCTTCTGGGCTGAATTCCATTTACTTATTAATAAAGATTAGAGGCAATACAGGTAGATTTAAGAGATAATGACATCATAACAAGAGGATAATGGCTTCTTTCTCTAAAATAACACTGTAACAAAGTAAAAATGCCATTTTTCTAATGTCTTTCTCATGGGTTTTTTTATCCTCCGACTGATTTTTCTTTTTTTCCCCCTCATACAATGATTTGTGTTGTAAATGCTTCTGTACTGTCTGATAGGAAACAGGGGACCAATGCATCAGTTTCTTGCTATCTGTACTGAGTAGTGGCATCCTAATTTGTTTTAAAAATTGACTATTTTGTGTACCAGGTTCTAAGGAGGTCCCTCTTGTTCTCTTTCTTATGGACAAAATCCGTAACAGGGCTATGATGGATGTGCTCAGGTCTAACAGACCCATCAAGAGACTTTTTTTTTTTTTTTTTAATTCCCAGTGCAAAGAAGAGAATTGATATAAAAATATACTTTGGGAGGTCTCATTCCAGAAACACACAGAGACGCATGAATAGATCATTCCCTTCATCTTGCAGAAACACATCAGCCCCTTACATGTACAAAGACATGAAGAAATTCAGGACATAATAGGGAGATTACAGTTATGAAATGCTTCATCTGGGAATTTTCAGTGCTTATGCCAATGTTATATGAGAATATAACAAACTGGAATACAGGAGGCTCCTTCTGAATTTCCAACAGCACTTCTTAACATTGAGGCCAACTGAGCACCACCACAGGTTGTCCTGGGAGGTTGTGGCCTCTCCCTCCTTGCAAGTATTCAAAAGCCAATCCTCATCATCCTGGGCAGCAGGCTTTAAAGCTCCTCCTTGTGCAGATGACCTCCAGAATTCCCTTCCAAGCTCAGCCATCCAGTGATTCTGTTACACAAACTTTTCCTCTTATAAAATAATTGCCAGAGGAGATGTACACAGAAATTTCTCCACTTGTATCCTCTAACACAGAAACTAACAGTGTAATGTTTTGTTCTCTTCAGACAATTATGAACCTACTCACTTGTTTTCATTTGTTGGGTCATATCTAGGAAAGGGATCATGATCATTGTCATTGAAATCATAACTTGCCTTTGGGTCCTACATGTGAAAAAAGAAAAGCAGAATTAATTCAGACAACTAGGAAAGACATTTCTAAATTGCTAACAAAATGGGTTCTAGAGTCTGTATTTATTTACTTGATATGCCTCATATAGGCAGCAATCAAGCTGGTAGAACTTGATGGCCATTAACAATTCCATAACTTTTTCATGGAGCTTTAATAATTTAGCATTAAACCACTACATACAAATGTGTCTGGGAACTAAATCTACTGAAGGAAAAACAAAACAACAAAATATCCACCCTGCTACCATTGATAAGTGACATTCAGCTTCCTGTGACACAGACCAGGTTTCAAACCATGCCTAAGGCAAATATTTCAGTCTCTGTACTGCAGGAGCTGACTTACAGAACACACAATGAGCTGGGGAAGAGTGTCTGTTTATCAAATTTACGACTGATTGATATATTCTATAGCACTCTAATGCTCAAACTTACATAGTTAGCATAGATGTCAGTGTGATTCCACTCCAGTCCATCATCTAGGACTGTGATGACAACTCCCTTGCCTGTAAATCCTTTCTGCCACACAGGAATAACATGGAGATCCAGTTTGGGCAGGGAAGGAGTAATTCTTGTATCTTGCTGTGGGACAGAGGGGGTTAAAATATATCAACATTTTATCCATTTCTACTAAACAGGTCCAAAGTCATATTTTAAAGATGCTGTGAACAATCTCAGCTTTAACTTCTGTATTTGCTCAAATTTTGCAAACACAAAACAAAAATGAGTTTCATCAAATACTTGCGGCGCTGAAAGATTTACCCCACTGCCTGAATATCCCTGAAGACAACTTCTGAACAAAAACCATCTTGTATTTTTGGTAAGCAGGCAGCAGACACTGAAGGGAGTGGTGGGGATGCACCCATGGACCTTGGAACACTGGGTTAATAATCAGACCTGCCAATGTTTGTTCTTTCCATTTGATGAGGAGCCAAGGCAGTGCCTGCAGTGCAGTGAGCTGGATTTCCTCCAAGTCTATTTCCTCCTTGGTTGTTAAAGTTAGCCAGAGCAAAATAATTAATGGGTAAAACAATTAAGGTAGTTGTTTGGTTGGGAACAACAGTGTTGAATCACAATTTTCTCTTTACTACCCTCATTGCTGTTCCTCTGGTAAATCAGCTGGAAGTATGAATCATGTATAGCCTTCTGCAGCAAGTTTTTTGAAGAGTATCTCTTAAATGGGTCATTTTCCCCCTATAATACTAAATGATCAGTACATACATCTAATTTAGAAAACATGCTTGCAGCCCCATAAAAGCACAGATGCAAAAAGAAGCACTTTCTTTCTGTTTCTCTGTGCACAATTACATTAGCTGACAGCAGGTTTGTTTATGTCTTTGTTTCCAAAGAGATGCTGCATAAAATACAAGGCTTAGGAAAATAAATTTGCTATAAGGATGAGATTTCTTTCGTTTTTTGCTCTCTATACCTGACTGCTTCCATTTAGGAAATTATTTGAGATTTCAAGCTTCGTTCTCTTGAATCCATATAAAAATAATATTTTTTCCTGGTGATGTGTGGAGGTACACTGGAGCTAAAATTGTTGCCATCAAATCATAAAAATAAGGTAATAGTCAGTTATTCACTGCAAGGCAAAAAACGTATTTTGGAAGAAAATCTCTAACACATTTATACATTTAATCAGAAAAATTCAATGTGCATTGTGAGCAAGGGTAAATAGCATAGTTTTTTTTTCTCATGTATGAAAACTAGAGGGAAAAGTAGTGAAAACCATAAATAGGTGGAAAAAGGAACTACATCGCTGGGACAGAAGAACATTGCCAGGTTTTGGGGTTTTTTTTCCTCCAGACTGCTTTTATGAATCCTGCATGTGTCTGTGTATTTGTCTAATACAGACATCTTGGAAATATCTTGCTTTTTTGGATACAGACAAGGAAGCAAAGAGACATTCTGCTTCAAAGAAAAGAAATATTGTTACAGATAACAATATTTTTCTGTTTGAAAAACTCTGCAGGAATCTTCATGGAAATATTTTGTGCTACGTGGTCTACAATTTACCTTCCTTAGCTGAAATGAAGGAAAGCAGCCTAGAGTTTGGTATGATTTCTCTAGGATGAACTCAGGAAAAGTATTTCCAGCCACCCAGACCCCATTTGTGCTTGACCTTTCTCTTTGATTTGTTATACCTGCCTTTAATCCCATCCCTAGTCTGAGTGAAAGCAATGAATCCTAAACTGAAGGTACAGCTAGATGCACAACAGAAACACAGGCTCTTGGGAGAAACCATGTAAAAATCTAAATAATCAACTGTATTTCTCAATTGGCACATGCAGACAGAAACAGTGGAGCCCTGGAAATTTTTTTTCCTGAGGTTTTGAGCATGTGATTGAGCTTTAGAGACTCTCTAATATATAAATCCTAGTCCAGGTGGCTGAAGGTGCTTGTCACTTGCATGCAGATGCTTCTGTTTTCATCTGGTGTATATATTCTGCATTACCAATTTTAATAAAGAAATACATGGCCAGCTTCAGATATGGTAATGGACTTCTTACACAAAAAGAGAAAATATTTTAAAATCATCATTAAAGTGGATTTTACCAGTTATGAATTTGTGAAATCACTCCCCCCCCATACTAAACAGCAGCTGAATTGGCATCTAGAATCTTTGTTGAAGCAACACCCCACAGAAGAGAGAAGGTTTCCTGAAAATGTTATGCACAGAATTCACTCATTTTTACAGCGGACACTGTAAAACGAAAGGGAATCTTCATTTATTCCCTTCAGTGCAATCACTCTGATACTGATAAAATAATGCAGCTGATGGCATAACCACCTTCCCCAGCTCCACAAGGCAATAAAATCTTACCAGATACCACTGCTGATTCCACATGGGGTCGTTGAAAAGACTTTCTGCTGAGTCTCTCACTGAGGCACGCTTGGTTCGTTTTTTTTCATACTGCTGCTCTGCCCATGACACCTACAATTATTTGTAAAAATATGACAAGTGAACCTCTTTAATTTGGGTCTTTCTCAACCTAGAGTATAAAGGTATAACCTAGAGTATAAGTATTTTGTCACACAGAGAAATTTTGGTGCCTGAAGCAAAATAAGGAACATTTGGTACAGAAAAGAGGATTATTTAAACTGTAGTGCAGTGAGATTTAGGGAGGAGAACTTGGTGAAATCAAAATACTGTAGAATCAATTAACAGAAAATCCTTAAGTACACATTAATAAAAATCTCCTGTGAGTGACACAAGGCAGGTTTTCACATTGAGTAAAACCATGTAGTATGGCTAGAAGGTCATCTAAGCAATGGTGCTTACTGAAACAAGGAAAACCATGGCCTGCTTCTTCCTGCTACTTACCTTTTATTAACTCTCTATTGGGAGTGAAAAGGAAGGAAGAAATATTACATCTGGCTTCAGTCTAGCAATCATATCAATGCTGTTACTCACAGACCAGCTGGACCTCCAAATCTCCTTCCTAGCAGTGTTTTGAAGAGTGGTCAATTAGCAAGCAATGAATATTAGACTAACCTCATCACTGGCATAATTCCACTTAAGGCAACTAGAAGCCAAAATGCTTCAGCATGCTTTGATAAAGCATCAAACGAGCCTTTGTGCACAGACACAGCAGTCTCTAAGGCACTAGGTTGTATTTTAAGTGTGTATCACCCTTGAATGTATTACTGAACCCAGTTCAAATGAAATTCTGATGATGATGATGCCTCTCTCTGTGCTGTGTGCTCCTTTTGGAAAGGGAATAAAACATTATCCATAGTTGATCCTTGTATGGTCACTTTGATGCAGACATAGTTCGTCCTTTTCATCCCAAATTCCAGGCAGGAAAAGCAAACTCAGGTTTGGTAAGATTGCCAAGGTCCTGTGACAAGCCTCACATGAAGGGTGCTTTGGATCTAATCTTTCACTTTCAAGCTGTGAATAGATTCCGTTCCTTTTATCTACTGTGATTGAACAGCTTTGTGATCCTGACATCTATCGTCACGTATGGGATAATAATGACTCAGAAGTTATGATTAAAATGAATGATTTGATTAAAATGCAATTTTCTAATGAAAGCCTAATGAAAATTCACTACAAGAACATAAATCCTTTAAAATGGTAGCTGCATTAGGCATGTTTGTGATTCTCTTTGCTATGTATTTAGTCCTAAAGCCGCTACAAACCTTGGTCGTAGAAGATGAATATACCCATAAAAGCATAGGTATTTTAAACTATGCTTCATATCTCAGGCCATACATACTTGTGCACACGTTGGAACAATTACCTCTATCTCTCTTCCCTCCCCACAGCAAAGCTTGACCTCTTCACCACCCAACAGTAATTAGCAATTGAAAACTTCCATGCTTGTTATTTTTTTTTCATGGTGAGCAAGTGCACTGAAGGGAAATGAGCTGAAACTCCCAAGCACATATGTCAGGCAAACCAGCCAAATGTTTGTCACTCGGCAGCTGGATGAGGTTCCAACCATCCATCTCCAGCAAAAGCTAAAGGCCCCATGCCAAATCTCCAATCACTGATACATAAAGCAGTAAAAAAACATCTCAACTCAAGTTTACTTGCAAGAAAGTAGATTTGGAAACTAGTGCAAATACTAGAAGAAGTTAGGTAACCAGATAATTATATCCCTTCAATGTATTCACAGCCTTTTTCTGTTTTACAACAAACACTATAAGAAGCAGATAAATATTCAGATTAGAGCCAAGTTTTACCACAGCTTTCACACGTAACATACCGTGAAATTCATGAAGGTGTTATACAAACAAAAACAGGATTCCCTTTTCTCTCCCTTTTTAAAGGTTGAATCTAAATCTTTTTAACTAGGCTGCTGCTGAACAAGAGCAGCTCTTTAGAGCAAAGGTCCCTGTGCAACTAAACAGTGTTACATGATTGCTTTGTGTTTATACACTTACATAATGCATAATTACATCTCATTTATTCACAGACTTAATTTGCATACTGGATGGTAAATAAAATGGAAATTGGAATAAATTTAGCAAATCACCTGCAGCACTTTGAATCTAAGAATGCAAGGATGTAATAATGTCTGGTAGCAACATAATACAATCACTTCCATTCTGCTAGAATTTTAGAATGTGATGTGTTGAACATTCTCATTCTTCTCCACATAACAGATTAATTTGATGCAGTAAGTCCAAAAAAAAGAGAGACTGCACCCAAAACTCTGATCCTGAGCATCATACTGCAATGTATGACATCTTGTCATCTTATGTAGGCATAATTGGATAATTAAATTGGAACTAGTTTAGATTGAATCTGCAGGTTTGAACATTCCCAAGTTAGGATTATTTTAACTTTAACTGTTAAACCAGCTCATGTTTGCAAGGAAATAGATGATACTATACAGTTTTAAAATAAAACAGGCAAAACAAACACTCTGTCTTGCCACACAGAATATTTCCTCCTAGTTGACATTTGCATCTAAAACCTCCAGATAGAAGATTACTCATTCTGAAGTGAATTGTCCTTATATGATAATTTGCTCATTTTGACAACTAGGTTACTTCATGGTTTGGACAGCTCATATTGTCACAATGATTGCTGCAACAATGTTGATCTTAAAATCAAATGTTGTTGTTGTGACATTTCCCAGAAAACAGTTTGTAAGAGAGGCTGACAGCTTTCTGGTCTGCTCTTTAAATTTGTCATGCACCCCAGTTTTTCATTATGCTTACACAGAGAAGTGCTGCTCTCTGAAATAAAGCCAGACAAACAAGGAGTCTGCCTCACCAGTGGGTCGTACCTTGGCTCCCCAGTTTGTCTGTTCTCTGATTGCAGTGGCATATCATTGTAACAAAAGACTGCAGCTCTGGAATGTCTGATGGATCCTTTGAGAAGGGATTTTAGCTTGTTGTAGAAGCCAATCCAGCAGAACCTCAGCCCTTTTTTCCTACTTCTTTTTTTTTTTTTACTTAATATTCAGTCACTTTAAATCAAACCTAATTCAGATGGTAATTGCACAGACGTGGCCTAATTAAACTTAGTGTATCTATGGATTTTTACTTTGAATCCAGCCCCTTGGTTCCCTGTTCACATTTTCATCAGTGGCACATCAACATCTGAAATTCTGGTGCTGCATATTCTAAATCTTAATTTGGAAACTCTTGTAAAAATATGTGGTAAGGGAGGGTCAGATTCTGCCTGTGAATGACAGAATAGTTAAGTATTATTCAGCACAAGTATAGCTGAATATATTAGACTTGCAAAATGAGGAAGGCCTGCCTGTGACCTCCTTACGAAGCTGGCGGTAAGGAGGCAGAATATAAAAAATATAAAAATAAAAATAAATTAACACTTACCCGCTCATCATCAGAAAGTCTCTTAGTGATATGAATAGCACTTCTTCGGGACCGTCTTGGGTGAGTCTTATGTCTGAATAAGTAGTGGTTTTTCAGGGATCCAATCTGTAAAACACAGGCATGCTTTAATTATTAGGAGGTATCTCCCCACTGTGAACAAGTACCAACAATAAAAAGATGGAAGAATTCACATTGCCTGAAAGACAAAAGAGAAAGAAACTAGCCTCTAGATATTTTAATCCAAACAAGGAAGCACTTTTCAAGTAACAAGTGCTTCTCTCAGCCTGTGTGCTGCTGAAAGAAGCTGGAGGAGTAATTTCATTTGGGCTACTCAAGTGCAGTCATTACTGCTACAGTACCCAAGTTACACAGCACCTGTACTAGTGACCACAACACTCATGGACACACCTCGGCACATTTCAGTGGGCAGGTCGTGCACACTGTGCACAGATAAAACAAAAGTTTTATCTGCTTTTACCGGGTTTCAGCTGGGCAGGTGTGAAAAGCTTTGTGCGGCTTCAGAAACCTCACTGCGGGGCTGGGTCGCACAGGCACCCACTGTAGCAGCATTTTCACTCCTCAGCAGCCAGCCACCGGGCAAGCCAGGTGCACCCCGCTGACTCTGAGCACCCCGCTCCCCTAAGGATGGGCCCTTTGGCAGCTCTGGGGGCAAATGTACTGGCTGCAAAAGCAGAAGGACTAAACCCTCAGAGGTGGGATCACACCAATGGTTTTGGGAGTGCGGAGAACAAGCCGTGCCCTAACGAGGGGATGGGCAGGCGGACAGAGGGACAGCACGGAGGGGAGCTGACCGCGACCCCGACCACGGGGCCGGGCCGGGGGCAGCAGGGTCCCAGCGCTGGGGGACACCGTGCCCGGCACAGGACCCTCGCCGGGAGGTGAGACGAAGCTGCTCCCTCACGGCGGTTACTCATCCCTGACAACGCTGACGTCACGGCATCCCAAAAAAGCGCCCGAGGGATGGCTGGAGAGAAGCCCCGCGATGGCGATGGAGCCGGCAGGGAGGGAGGCGGCGTGGGGCCGGGACCACCCGCGCCCTCCTCCTCCTGCCCGGAGTGCCGGGAGAGAGCCGGGAGCTCTGCCCGGTCCTCTGTGGCACAGCGCGGTGCCCGGCCGGTCTCCTCGGGGAGAGCGGAGAGCCCCTCCTGACTCTCCGGTTTTAGGAAGAGCAGCTGCCCTCCCTGGACGCCTCCAGGGAGAGCCGGACCCCCCTCCCGACCCTGCCCAGCCCCGCCAAGGAGAACGGGAGCGTCCTGCCCGTTCCCGTCAAGGAGAGCCCGAGGTCCCCGCCCTGTCCCCTGGGGAAGAGACGAGTCTCCCTGCCCCGTTCCCTCTGAAAGAGCCGTCCCTGGCCGGGCGCCAGGAAAGGACCCGGACCCTGGCAGGCTGCGGTGTGGACCGGGAGCTGTAAACTCCCCCGAGCCCCGCGGGCGGCAGCCGGGCACAAGTTTGAGGGAGAAGGGACGGAAGGAGCCTCGCGGGGTGGGGAAAGAGCTCCGTCGCGGAGCATCCCGCGGGATGCACGGCAGCGGCTGTCCCCCTCCCGGCCGTACCTGCCCCACCAGGTCGTAGTCCAGCTCGTCCGCAATAGCTCTGGCAGCATCGGGGCCGGCCGGGATCTCCGCTGCCCACTCGTTGAGGAAGAGCCTTCCGGCGCTGCCTCCTCGGGGCAGGGACCAGGCTGCCAGGAGTACGGCCAGGGCCGCGCACCGTCCGGCCCAGCGCCGCCCGGCCATGGCCGCGGGACGCGGGAGGGATGCGGGCGGGATGCGGGCGGGATGCGGGCGGGATGCGGGCGGGATGCGGGCGGGATGCGGGCGGGATGCGGCGCAGCGTTGCTACGCGATAGCGCGGAGCGGAGCCCTCCCTGCCTGCCTGCCTGCCGGCGCGGCTGCCCGAGGCTCACAGACCCTCCGGAGCCGGAATGGAAATGAGTGTTTACACGTCAAAACGACGACAGCCATCCTGACGTCAAGTGTACCTGGCCCCCGAGCCGGGGGGGGGTGATTCCCGGGGGGGCGCGGAAGCGAGCGGGATGGAGACGGGGGCGCGGGGGCGAAGCCCGGCGGGTCTCGGGGGACGGGGAGGGGATGGCGGGGGTGGCGGCGGCTCGGCGGGACGGGGGATGGGGGATCTGGTCCCCGAGGGTGGTGGGGCGCCGGGCCGGTGGCGGTGTGCGATCTTTCCTATTACCGCAGGTGATGGGTAAGACCGAGCCCGAGGTGAGGCAGGAGCGCGGATCCCGCCCGCCCCTCGCACCCATCCCGTCGCCGGTGGGTTTTCCGCCCCCAGCCCGGGTCCCCTCTCGCCTCGGTGCGAGGGCAGAGCCAGGCGAGCCCAGCATTTTTTGTTCAATTGGGTTTGTAAGCGGGGACCCACTGGGCGGCACAGCACGATTACAGCGCAGTGTCCCCCGACACCTCTGACACACCACAGAGGCGCTGCTTTAATGGACACCCTGCCCACCCTGATGATGGTGGGCAAATATGTTTATCCTCAAGAACAGTTACTAATTTTGTACAATTTCTCATTTAAAAATAATTTCAGTCGCACCCGGTGGTCTGCACATTGTAGTTTTTCAGCAATTGCTTTAATTTGTTAACACTTATTTCCACATTTTCATTTTGCATTTGCATTTCCCCAGCTCTTTCAGTTTTATCTAACTTTCCCTCTACCATTTCACTGTATTTTCACCTACTAGAAAATGCTTCTAAAAGTTTCCTGATGTTTTCTAAATGCCCTTTGCCTCAGAAACTGAACCTTTTAGCATCTTCACTTTACTGTGCAGTGTATTTAATTCCCTGATTGTTCCAACTTTTTAATTACAAATTTTAGCAAGCTGGTTTTAGATCTGTGCTTCAGTACCAGGCTTCCTTCCATTTATTATGGAGTGACAGATATGCCTGCCTTGCTCTTCATTGGCTTCTAAAATGGGAAAATAACCAAAACATAAATATGAAGCAATGAGGAGAGGAAAGCATTTTAAAAGATCAGTGTTTCAGTGTCCCACGTTTCAGCCCCAGGCATCACCATGCCAGAGGGGATATAGTTCTGGGTATCTCCATGGACCCACAGGGATCAGGAGGCTGTAATCTCTGCCACTGCTCTGCCATAAGAGTAGGAGCCTCAAATAGCAGGAATATGAATGGATCTAAGAGGGGGGAAAGGGGGAGTGTCTAGTAAGTATACTGGAAACGACAAGAGAATATCAATAAATATTGATATAGAATAGAACACTGATAAAATGGCACTACAGCACCATCCTGTTGCTCACCCACGTTTGCTTTCTGCAACATGGTGTGGTGACAGGTCAAGATTCACCAAAGCCAAGGCAGCAACCAGGACATGTGGTTCCTGTTCATTTTAATTTGTTTTATTCTCTGCCTGATTTTCTCAGTGTTCACTGCCAAAAATGCCTTTTTTTCACTTTCCTGGACAGATGCCTTAAAGATCCCTCTGTTCCATTTTTAGAATTTTTTCTGAGGCTTTATTTAAATGTGGCCATCTCACCAAGTAATTTCTGATTCCATGTGGGTTTTTCCTGTATGAGTGTTACCAGCAATGTTCTACTCAAAACACAAAGTGCTTTTTACCTCTCATTTCTCATCACTGAGACTGCAAGTTGGCATGGCTTTTTTACTGCATTTTATATTAAGGAACTCAGCAGAATTGAGTCTCCATATAGAGATGAAATCAGGGTCATATGTACGTATAATTACAATTTATCCTGAAGTCTTTAAGTAGTGGTCAGAACACTTACACCCCCAGGAGTGTTTTGGAAGTCTAGGCACTCTTTTCTAAATTAATATTCATTCACATATGTCTGGTTTTAAAGAAATCCTCCCATGCAAGATGATGGGCTGTGTACAGAGTTCTGAATTGTGCTGGAGAATGAGTCTGTGCTACGTGGATTTGGTTATGTCATCCATTCAGGAAAGATGCTGTCCAATGCACTACATTCCCATCTAATAATAGCATAATAAATGGGAACAGCTTGCTCAGCAGCATCAGGTGGAGTCAAAGATAATTGTTTTATGCTTCATAAACAATTTAGGCTTGTTGTTTATCAGTGAAATATTTATTTAGTCCCTACTGCACCCAGTGGTATTTTGCCTGAGCATAAGATCAGAAACAAGCACAAGGCTGATTATTAAAATATTATTTCTTCATTATAACTTCAGTTTAACATGAAATTCAAGGTAGACCTGCTTCCAGGGGATCCACATCCCAGTAAGGATATGGTGCCAGTTTTTTTTCAGTGTGTGGTAGATCAGTGGGAATCATTACATTTCCCAAGTAGAAATATGTCCTTGTAGACCTAGTACAAAATATTCCTTTGCACATAGGTAAGACATCAATACAGCATGTTACACCAAGGATTAAATCCTAAGTTACAAGGACCAGGAGTTTAACTGAGTGGATCTTTCTCTCTTATTGTCAAAAGGCATGCAAACTTCTGAGGCTGTAGCTGTGTTTTTGTACCCACATTTCTGATCCTTCTAAGATTTGTCGATGAAAAGGGGAGACAGGCTGGTTTTGAAAAGCCAAAACCAGCTTTGCTTATTAAAACTTATTTAAACTTATTTAAACTTAGTAATCCTTATTCAAAGTTCAAGTCCATAATCTTGAGCCCAGCTCTCTGTTGGCTGCCATGGCATCTCCCCAGACTATCTATTCACGGTGTGGGCATCACTCTCTGCAGCTGCTACCCTGTGGCTTCACCACATCCACACTGACATCCAACAAACCCATCCCTTCAGTCAGAACAGCGCAGAGGGGAAAGCTGGAAGGGTTCAGGAGCTCCAGCACCTCTCAATTGTGGCCAGGGCCCTATTTATGTTACAGGGTGGGAAGCACAGGCACAAAACTCTGCAAACTGTGAATTGAAAAAGCTGTCACAGAAATGAAAGCACCCCAGGAGGGGATAAAGTGAGAAAGATGCATTTCTTCTTCTTCTTTGTACACCTTGTGGAAGAGGAGCAGCTGTCTTCTTGCTGAGGCAATTAAGAAAAAAGCAGAGATAAACAGGAGCAGGGCATATGGAAAACCAAAGGTAGGTAAAATCACCTTGTTTACTTGCAAAAAATTCAAAAGGGTTCAGGAGGATGCCACCATTTCATCACCTTGTTTTGTTGCAAGCATATTTTGGATGAAGAAAGGTATTATGAAGTGACATTTTCTTTTAGATCAGTGACAATATAAAAGCCAGACAGAAGATTAATCTCTGATGTCATATCTTGATCAGCCCACTTGGTTTTGTAAGATCAAGGCAAGCATATTTTGTCTAATCACAGAGCTTGCTTTCAATATGTAAACTGAATTTAGGTAGTTCTTGGTGGGTAAACAATAAAACTTCTCCTGTGAGAAACCAAAAGATGCGTGTTTAGGGAGCAGGGGGAACATACCCTGAACATGCTACTGACTCCCTGCACACATGCTGGGTTGACAGAGAGCGATAACACCAGGTCTTGACACTGGGAACCTTCCACCACCATGGACAAGCGAAGCAGAGATTTCTCCTGTCCCCTGCAAGCCTTGCTGTGAAAGAAAGAATGATGCAGAGACAGAGACACATACTGGGAGGAACAGATCAATGCACAGGGATCAACATTCAACTCAGTTAGACGTAGTAGACTTAGTAGACTAAGTATTTTGGCTGCTGAATATCACCAGCCTTCATCTCTTAAGATGAAGCCACTTTTCTTCTTTTATTTCTCCCCCATGTGCATTCACCCAGGAGAACAAAATCTTGTAGAAAAACTGTTATGGTTTTCTATAAGACACTGACATTTCTGCCTGCAGGAAATGAGCAAATAATTCTAGTAGGTGCACTGGTGATTTTAGCCAGTGCTAAACCCACTACACTCTTCGGTGTGTTAGCTGGGAAACTCAAATTTCCCAGATTTCAAACCTAAACCACTACAACCTCATTCCAAAAAAATCTTCCTGGTTTTAACACCAGAAGGCCTGTAGGTCTTACACAGCTGCTGGGAGCTAAATGTTTTTTTCAACATAAAACTTCGGGCTGTAGAGTATAAAACCAACCAGGAGTTGATATTATTTTACTAATTCTATTTGGAGGGTCCAATTTGAGGATGTTAACACCATTCAAATGGGAATTTGTGTTATATGTGGCTTTAATTTGCTAAGTCAGAGCACCACGTTTCAAAACGAGAGTAGCTGGAAATGCAGCTTGATGCCTGAAGTGCTTGTGGTGGCTGCTGCAGTTTAATTAGTTAAATACCAAAAAGGGCTGTGCTGCTTGTATTTAATTTGGCTCTGGACCGATGAACACTCTTGAAACCCACTCCTTTACAGTAGCACTATTTCTTTTTCTGCAGGAGCCAGCACTACAGAGCAATTGGAGGATGGCATAAAAGAGGCCATATGGGCAGGCAATCACAGAGGATAAGGGGGAACACCTGTTTTTCCATCAATTACAGCCTGCGAGCTCGCAGGGCATATTTATTCTGGGGGCATTACATTTGCTTGGGTAATAGCGCATGACACATTTCCAGTTTTACAGCAGACAAACCCTGAGAAGGAGCTCATCATGTCTGTACAAATGAAACACAAACATGCCCTCCCAGCCATACATGTGGTTAAACAGGGGCCCTGATGACACCAGAAGCCACCCGGGGCCAGCAGGAAGCATTTGGGGAGCAACCACCCGTTTGTGGCCACCTGGATGATTCTGTTTGCTCTACAGCTGAAGCCAATCCCAGCAAAAAGCCCTGGGAAAATGCATAGTGGGACTGTAGGTGAGGTGGATATCCACAGAGAAACGGCAATAATCTCTCTATTTGGTAAGGACAAAGTCCAGCTCAAGTATTTCACTGATGGCAATAGAAAGAAGTATTATTTAGGTTCACAATCTGGATTTTTTTTTTGTAATCCTGATAGAAGAAGTGATCAAAGAAAGGAAATATTTTAAGGAAAAATTTTATCATCTTTCTCTACAAACCTGACATTTTAAATTTCTTCATACTTGTGTTACATTTTTAATAATATTTTATTTATGGTAATGATTTCATTGTCCTTGCTTGCAAGTTCTTCAATAAATCCCTATATGAGGACAAATAAATTCATGAATCTCTTGTTGATTTATTTTAATAACAGCATAATTAATATTTAGCCTTAATGAAAACATTTCCTAGAATTGAAAATTACTGTTTTAGTTACACGTTTATTTTATAGGGGGTGGTTTTGTATGAGTATTTTTAGAAGACTAAGTACATTGATTAATTATTTTAAATGGCTCTTATGCTGTGTTCTTCCTCTTCGTGTTCCATTTCAAGTAGGATGAAACAGAGAGAAGACCGGAAAGAACAAAGAGCATGAATATATGAGAGAAGAGAAAAAATACATAGGAAAACAAATTAAATCCTATTCAGAGCTATATTAAAAGCTGCATTTTAAAAATATCTTGTCTTTCTCTCTCTCTTTCTGTTTTTTTTGTTTTTTTTTTTTTAAGTAATGAGTGGGTAACAAAGAATTACAATAAATGATGAATTTAGGTTAAAATTTCAGGAAAGCTTTTGTGTTGATGAAAGGGTAGTCTTGCTGAGAAAACCTGGGACACATTAGTGCTCCTTACCAAAGCCAACACTGGGTCTGAAACACACAGAAATAAGAGAAAAGATTCATAGAACTGGACAGGATGACCAAGGTTGCAAAAGACCCTTGAGTCCAGCCCAGCACTGCCAAGCCCACCCTTCAGCACATCCCTAAACTTGCTTAAAATTGATCTCACTTCTTCATAGAGCATAAAATTCCTCTCCTCATCATCCCACTGCTTAAAGCACTTAGCTTTGGTTTGTATTATGCCCATGAGGAATAAGTCTAACCACCCTTAAACTGAAATGAAAACATCCACGTGTTGGTTTGGCCACTCTACAGCATCAGGCTGCAGATAAGCCAGGCCTGTGCCTGGGTTTGGTGCTCCTTGGAGCAGTGTCTCAAGTGTCTGTGCCACACAGCCTGCCCTGCTGGGTGACATTTGGCCACACATCATGCTTTTGGGTGCTTCTGGACGCTTTTGGATGCTTCCAAGGGCTGTCTGTGTACTTTTATCTAATAACTCAAGTGCTGCTTTATATCAAATTATTACAATCTAGCTTCAAAGGTGCAAGAGTTTGGGTTACTGAAGTACCAAAAGATTTCTTTAAATATTCTTTGAGTCCAGGTTCAGCTGTGATAAAGCAGTGGTATTTCAAACTAAATCACTCAGCCCTGTCCAAAGCTGATAAACACACAAAATTAGTCCTTCAGTTAGTGTGCCATGCATGTGGTTGGAAGCATTTTTATCAGTGCTGTGGCAGCCAAAGCAAACACAATTTTTAAGGGTAGGGTATGCATTTTAGAAAATGCTTTAAAGATGTGGCAGCAAATTCAGAGGTTTTCTGCAGCACATGGTTGTGCACCCCTCCATCTAACACTGTCCTATAGAAGGTCCATCCAGGACCCCCATGTTCCCTGGGTCTGCACTGTCTCCTCATCAGAGACTTTTCCTGAACCCAGAAAGGAATGCCAAGCATGTTTCTCTTTTATCATGTACACACTCATCCCATTAAAGATGCCTGGATCTTGCTGTGCTGGGCTCTGCATCTGTTCTGCTGCTGAATTCTGTCCCCAGGGGATTTTCTAGAGGGGTTTTCAAAAACCTTCTGCACCACAGGAAATACAAGCCCAAAATAACAAAAAAAAAACCCCAAGGTGTCACCTTAAGTAGAAAGAGTACTGACTGCTAAGGGTAGAAAATTATTAAAAACCTTCATATGTGTGGTGGGATGACCAGGGCAGCCTGCCAGGCCTCCAACCCTGCTGATCTCTCCCTCATCCTTCTCCAAAGGGTGGTGGGAAAGAAATAGGCAACAGCAGCAGCTCATGGGTTGAGATAAGGACAGGGAGATCACTACTTGCCAACTGCAGTTGCAGGCTAAACAGATACGACTTGGGGAAAATGAATTTCATTTAACTAATTCAATTTAATTGACAATAATTTATTACTGCTTGAAAATAAGGGCAGGATAGTGAGAAGCAAAGATAAGAAGGAAAACCTGTGCTTCCCACTTCATGGGCTGAAATACTGTATAATCCTGTGATTAAGTGTCCTGTGCCACAGCAAATGGACCAACTCTGGCCCTGCTGATCTCAGGAAGACTTCTAAAACTAAAATGTCTTCTGAGATGTGTCCTCACCACTCTGTTGGGACTTGGCTGTGTCTGTCCCAGCATCCAGCACAAGACTGGGACCCATGCCATCAATAAGTACAGAAGTGGTGACCCCTTCTGAGCTGCTATTTTCCCCTTCAATTTTTGCTCGTGGCCTTTCAGCTTAGAGGTGGCTTCACCCCCTCACTTCCTCATGTCCTCCCCCAGGCAGTAGGAAGAGCAAGAGAATGGCACCTGGATCTGCTTTTCCCCTCCAGTTAGGAATAGGAAGGATCTGGTCAGGGATTTAAGATAAAGACTTGGAGAAGCAGTGGACAAAACTTGGACTGGAAACACCCAGAAAAGCGGAATAATTGTGGGGAATATTTTATTGTTGCAGTGTTGTGAAGGGCCAAGACTGCAGTTTTATCATGTTTGTAAATTGGCCACTTTTGTTGGTGTTGTGATGGTGTTCCTTCCATTGTGGTGTGAGGAATATTTGGGTGTGGGAAGAGGTGCCAGTGCTCATTCTCAGTCAGGAACTGTGGCTCATGGAGAGGACCCACATGGCATGGGCTTATCTGAGGGACTCCAGCCCAGGGAAAGGGCCTGTCCTGGAGCAGGAAGGAAGTGTGAGGAGAAAGGAGTGTCAGAGGGAATGTTATGAGCTGATGACGGTCCTCAATCCTTATTGTTTCACATTGCTTGGGTGGGAGGAGGTAGAGTCAGAAATGAAGGGTAGAAAGGGTGATGGGAAAGGCTTTTTTAGCTCCCATCTTTGTTTCTAACCATTCTTAATTTCTACTTGGCACTGATAAACTAATTTTCAGCAAGCCATGTCCGCTTTGCCCATGATGGTAATCAGTTTGTGATATCCTTGTCTTTATACTGATCTATGAGCTTTCCCATCTCGTTTTTCCCCTGCTGCACTGAGGAAGGGGAGAGAGCAGCTGGGTGTCTGTCTGTCTGTCTGTCTGCCAACCATGGTCACCCCACCCCAGCCCATTTTGATGCCTCCATCCCATCTGGCTGGGATGGAGGTCCCTTTTCCCATAGCAATGTGATGCATTGATGTGAGCTCTGATGTTTTCTCTCTCTTTCCTCTGCCCTGTCCCAAAGCAAGGAGTCTGGAGGTGGGATGGAAGTTAGGAGGGGACATAGAGATATTGAAGCTGACCTTGGGAATATCCCATGCCATATGATGTCAGGCTCAGCAATAAAAGCTCAGGGAAAGGAGGAGAAGATGGGATGTTAGTGATTATGACATTTGTCTTTGCAAGTGGCCATTAACCAGGCTGAGGCTCTGCCTCTCAGGAAGCAGCTGGACACCTGCCCACCAGTGGGATGTACTGAATGAATCCTTTATTTTGCTTTGCTTACATGGGCAGCTTTTGTGTTACTTAATAAACTCCATTATCTCAACACATGAGTCCCTTTGCCTCCTTTTGAGTTTTTTCCTCTCCATCCCCTGGCAAAAGGGAATGAGTGAAGGGACAGGGTGGATGCTTGGTCAGCCCACTACAATGTAACATCAACATCCATAAATTATCACAAAGGTAATGTACCTGTTGAGATTTAGGATTTATAACATTTGCAATGAAAGGCAGGGGAGCCAATGAGGGATGAGGCCCTTTCCCAACCTGTACTGTCTCAGCATCTTGTGCTGAGAGGGCTGAAATCCCCCACAAGAACTGCAGAACCAGGAGCTATCCAAGAAGCAGTAACAGTGCTGGTAGGGTACAAAAGGACAAGCTGCACACTTTAAGCAGGCAGGTGAACTACCCCTAGATAAGTGTATTGGCATTTCTGAACTTACTGTGTAACCTGAAGCTATCTCTTTGGGTTTGTTGGTTTGGGGTTTTTTAACATTACATTCCACACAGTGTCTGCCAGTTATCTGAAGAAATATTTTCTCTGTCATCTACAAAAGAGTAGCAGCTTCATGTGACACTGGATGTTTTAATCTCATCCTGTATTTGAGGGAAGCCACAAAAGAAGAAGCATGTGTGTCTTAAAAAGCATTCTCCAAATCACCTTGCTAATGCCAAAGAATCACAGAAATTTTTTCTTCCTGCACAGAAAAGACATGCTGGGATTTCCCTAGCTACCACTTTTGGGTCCAGGGAAGAGCAATCTGATATCATTTCCTCTAGGAAAAGATAATTCAGGCAGAGCACAGAGCCACAGGATTGTGGAAGACCTTGCAGGACAAACAAAGCCAACCACATAAGCAAAGAAAATTCAGCTCCCAACAAGCTAAAATTAATTCCAGTGACAGCTGAAAACATTAAGCATCTTCCAAGATGATGGTGTCTAGCCACAGGCAAAAATGTCCTTTCTGGGGAATACAGTCACTCGAGTATCATCAGAACAGAGATGTAAAAGGTTAACAAATTCAAAGCACAGGCATTTGAAACTCCAGTCATCTCACACAAGAGTTTCAGTAGTCCTGCAAAAGTCACCAGATTGGGTACAGAACAAAAGGTATCCTACCTATAACATTGCTGGGGAGATGAATGGAGCTGCATAAATAGAAATACTTTAACAAGTCCTATTCTCTGAAACAAGCCATTATGGACAGCCTATTTTCTACACTATTTTCCATCAACCCATTTCCTTTGTCTTCAGTTGCCCCTGGTATGTTTGAACAGATGTCACATAAAGATGTATTTAATCACATTAAAATCAAAGCCTTTGTTTAGATGCAAGCAAGCACTCCCAGTTAGTTCCCCACAGATCAAATACTTCAGGTTTGTACTTTATTGTTCAAATCTTCCAAGGTAAAACAGTTCCATCCAAGATTAATGTCAGTAATATTTCTGGGAAAGGTGATCCTGAATCATATTGTTTGGTGTTTTTGTGTTTTTATATAACCCACATGAGATCCTGTTGCTAAGCAGAAAGCAAAATCAATATAGAAGGCAAGCCATACCAGCTCATCTTTGAATTGCTGTAGACATTTCACTTTCTTGTAACTGCTTCTCTTCTAATGGTTTTCTCCCATAAAAATCTGACTTGACTTTGTGACTAGTATTTTATATTACACCATGTTCTAGAATATATCACATAAGACATTGTGCTATTTGGTACCACTTTGATGAAACTGCTAAGACAGGCATTATTAAATGACCTTCTGTAACTAATGAATGAAATGGGATAAATTTTAATTAGAGACTCCTTCAGCTACTCTGCCAATATCTATATGTCTCTCTCCTCCACAGAAACTTTTGCTGAAATACTATGTTGCAGAAAAATTCTTATTTTCAGTCACAAGAACCACTTAAACGCTTGCTCTCCATGTCAAATAAATAAAAAGTTTATTTTATTTTTCTAACATAGTACATGGATCAATCAATCTCCTGTGTCATAGCTGTCAGGAAGGGTCATGCAGGTGAGTGGAGCTCTTCCTTTGTAACTGATCCTTTCTCCTTCTCATGGGTCTGGCAGAAGTGTCCTGTTCAGGCCAGCACGTCTGATGTGTTATAGTCACAGTAATTTTAGCCATGTTTTCTTTTGAATCATAGAATCATTTGGATTAGAAAAGCTCTCTAAGATCATCAAGTTCAACCTCAACCCAGCACTGCCAAGCCTGCCACAGAACCATTTCCCTTAGTCCTAAATTTACATGTCTTTAAACCCCTCTATGAATGGTGACCCCACCACTGCCCAGAGAAGTCTGTTCCAATACTTGACAAACCCTTTGCTGAAGAAATTTCTCCCAATTCCAAATTAAACCCTCCCTGGCATAATCTGAGGCCATTTTCTCTTGTGCTATGGCTTCCAGATGTTTATCCCCCATGGGGTCTAGACTTAGGTTATTGTTTTGGTGCACTGTGTAGAATTAATTGGCTTATGATATGACAGTGTTGCTGGTTGTGAAACTCACCTTGTCTATGTGTTCAGTATTACAGTCTTCTTCATAAGTCATCTAGTGGAAAGGTTTTCCTACATCTTAATCCTTGCCTGAGGAAACAGCCATTGGGAAAATGACATGAGCCCTCAGATTCTGGAGCCTACCCCAGCCAAGTATGAGGGAAAAGTATCCTGAGCTCTGGTTGTGCTGAGTTCCTTGTGAATTGTGTCATCAGTCTCTGCCATGTGCAGATTCTCTGCCCCAGAGCCCAAAATTGGTCTTCAGGCCTCATTTTCCGCTCCAGGGTGACTCCACCAGGGCAACAGGACAGTGGGTCTGAAACTCTCATCTGGAAATTGTCCTGCTGGGTGGGCTTTGCTGCAGCTCTCTGGCCAGCAGGGTGCTGCTGGCAGAGCTGGCTGGCTCCTGCCTACTCCAGGCTCAGGTAAACACCTGAGCTGCCTTGCTTTAGAAGTACTCTCACATTTATGCATTGCTCAGATGGCACCGCGGACCTCCCTCTGTCAATTTGGCTGCTGCCTGAGCACAGTTCCATAACAGGAAGCCAAAGGTCATTTTCCCTCAGTGCTCAGAAACTCTTTTGTGGGGGTGTGTTCCACCTGCTCATGGCCATGGACCAGGGAACTTTGACAGTCTGTGCCATGTGGACCTGCATGGCTCTGAGTTGTGGATATGTCTGAAATGACCTGCCAAAATTGATAACAGCACAGTCCATCATGAGCAGCAGCATGAGCAGAACAGTCAGTGATATTCCAGCACCTGGGCTGGTGCCTGAGTGGCCACAGCACCCTTTCTCAGCCACAACAAGGAGGAGACTGGACAGGGAAATGTTGCTGACTGTCTGGTGTGTGCATCCAGACTCTGAGCTACGAGGACACTCGTGCTATCACACTGTACATGCACTTCAGCGTGGTGTGGAGCTCTGGACAAACCCAATCAAACAAACAGCCTCGGTTGACCTTCTCCCTTCAGACAGTAGGCTTGACAACCATGCTGCTAAATCTCTTTTCTGTTGCAAAAAAACAACTGCTTTACTTCTTTAAGCTGGAAATTCCTCTCAGCACTTGGTGGAAAAAAAACCAAACCCAACAACCCAAAAATATTCCATCCTGAATACCCAGAACAGAAATAAATGTCTCATGATTGAGCAGATATAGCACAGCTTTTGCCAGATTAAAAGGATGATTAATTCATACACTTTATACTTACAAGTTATTTTGGAAGGAGCGTGAGCAATATATGCCTGGAAATTCCCAATTAGATTCAAGAGCATGTTGGAGTGAGCAAGCCCACGCCCACAGGAGCAGATGTTTGTTTGCACTATCACAGTGTCATGCATCACCTACACAACTGATTTCAGAGATGAGAGGGGTGGTTAGATGGCTCTGTGATATTCAAAGTGACCATGGCATTAATTTTAACATCGCACTTCTCAGAATAAACAGTTCTTGAAGAAAATTTCAGAACAAAATGCCAATGAGAGAGAGAGAAAAAAATTTCTAACCCTGTTTCCTGAGTGGAGGTTTCTGTGCTGATATTTTTCTTGAAGCTAACAAAAGGTCAGGGGGGAGTGGAGGGGAAAATGGAGAAAAAAATTTTTGAATGTGGTATCAGCCACCTGATAGATTTTTAATGACTTCTGTGGGCTTCAGTAGGTTGGAGATGGTCTCTGATGCAGTTCTTTGGCCTCTCTGGCATCCTGGCATCCGTCTCCCTTTCTGGATTTTGAGGCACTTGTGTGTCTGCTCCTCTGTCCATGTGCCACTTCTCCTGCCTTGCCTTCCCTTGCCTTCCCTCCTTAAACTGATGAAATTTAAGAGATGTTGTGTCAGCATCTTGGTGGTTTTTCAGGTTGCTTCCTTGAAAAAAAAGCCCATCCAAGTTGCCATAGCAGTAGATGTTCCCAGACAGGCAGCCTGGTATCTCATTTATCTGTTCCATGCTCAGCAGGTGCTTGTGTGCCCACACCATGGTGTCCATCCCGCTGGGTGCCTGCAGATCCAGGGCAGGTGGTGGTCCTTGGAAAGGTGGGAGAGGCTGTCAGTCCTCCTTTCTACCTCTTCTTTTGGCCTGTGTAAACAGTGGAAGAGGACTAAGCACAGCCAAACACAGAACTGCAAAGCAGAATTTTCTCAGTGGTCTGCAAGGTAACAAAACTCTCAAATCCATTCACACATTTCTGGGATCAGTGTGCCAGCTCTTGGTTTGGAAAGAGAGCCAGAAATCATAGATCTGTTTCAACTGAATAAACAATGGCATCTGTTCTGGTTATACAAATGCTAAGAATATCTTAAGGAGAAATCCCAATTTATTTTTTTTTAAATACGTATTCTGACAGTGTCCCATGATTCCCTTTGGGAGGATGGCAAGTTAAGAGATAAAACATGAAGACAGCATGATTCATCAACTTACTCTTTACAAGGAACAGAATTGTTATTTCTCTTTTGTTCAGAGGGAAACTGGAGGAACACAGAGATGCCATGACTTTGCAAGGACTATGCAGACAGATAAAATCTCAGCACTCAGGGGGGAAGCCAGTGCTTTATCCATACACTGATTAAGTTTCATTCCTCATATCCATTGGAAGCCAGTTTTCAAGCACTGAAATAGCCTAATTAGCTCATAATTTTTCCACTGGAGCAAGTTGTTTTTGCCCCCCTGAAGAGAGGAGAAGGTGGCTGTTTACTGACAAGCAATAATCACCACTGTTCAGAGCTTTGAAATTCCAGGCTCTACAGGGCACTTTGCTGATACCAAGCAAAAGTCAACAGATGTCCACCAGCAGCAGCAATATATTCAATTTTGGGGAAGAAACCCCAGCAAACAGCAAATATTTGTATCTACTGAAACTTAATTTCTAGGATTTCCTTCAAAATCCTCTTCAAACTATACTGAGGGCAGAGATAAAATAATGTAGATATGTCAAGTCCCATCTTTGGTCATGTTGGCATCATTTTGGTTAAAATGTGGCCTTAGATTTGAATTTCCTCTTCCAAATCATGAAACCGTGGAATTAAATAAGCATTGAAACATCTAATCACAGAATCATAGAGTCATAAAATCATAGAATCATAGAATGGTTTGGGTTGGAAGGGACCTTAAAGACCATCCAGTTCCACTCTGCTGCCACTGGCAGGGACATCTTCCACTAGGCTGCAGCCTTTCCAGAGATGGGGTATCCACAGCTCCTCTGGAAACCTGTGCCAGGGCCTCACAGCCCTCACAGGAAAGAATTTCTTTAAATGCCTGTTTCTCTTAAACCAAGCTTTCATCTAAAACCAGGAAAATGCATTGCTGCATTGCTTTGGCAGCAGCCCTGCCTGGTTTTCCCTTGTGTGGCTCCAGGGGCTGCCCCCATCTGTGGGTTCATGCCCTGAGAAGAGCAGAGACCCTCAGAATGCAGCAGCAAGGTTACCAGCAGGTTTTTGGGAATGTGTGGCCCCTCACCTGCCAGTGGCAACCCCATGTAACCCCCAGGTCTATTGCTGGATGCAGCAAAGGGCAAGAGCAGAAAGGGGCAAAGGTCTCTGCTCAAGGCATTTGGGTCATTGTGGATCCATTTTTATCTGCTGCAGTCCTGTGACATAAAAAAGTGCTTGATCCTGGCCTTTTCTTTTTTATTTTTAAGGATTCATTGTGCTCTGTCAGGGCAATGCTGGTTCTGCCCTGTTTTTCTCTTCCCTTTGAACTGAAACAGATGAGAATCTCTGGCTCTCTGGATCCTTGTCTTCTGTGCTAATAAGGGAGCTGGAGAACAAGGCACAAGCAGGAAGGATGAAAAAAAAAAAGAAAAAAAAATTGCATGAGAAAAAGCAGAAACCCTAAAGGCAAGTTTTTCATGTCAAAATACTTGTTGGCTGCTTATTTGGAGTGCTTCAATTTAAACAATATACGAAGGGCAGTGGCCTGAATCCTCCCAGTTGGAGCCTTGGGGAGACCAAGGGAAGTGCCACAGCTGCTGCTGCTCTGTGCTACTGAGCAGACCACAAGATGCTCTTGTTTCAATTTATTTTTAGATATGGAAACCTCTGCTTCTCTCTGATACTCAACATTGCTGCACTGGGAGGGCTGTCAGAAGAAATTCAGTTTCTGTGCTCCCTTTCACTGTGACCTTATCATCTACAGCTCTGAGCTCTGCTCAACATTTCCAGCAAAACCTTATTCTCTAGACTGTCTTGATGGTATTTTTAAGCACTGACGCCACTCGTAAAATTTCAGAAAAATAAGATAATTAGTGCTGCTTGTAAGTAACTTTCAGGGAAAAGTCAGCTGCTCTGCATTCAGCATATGCTCAAGCAGTGTTCTTCAAATGCTGGAAATTTCATCTCCAGCTTCCTGTGGATGAACAGGTCACATCCAAATCGTGTCATAACTGAAGAGGCACCAGAAAATTGCAGATATCAGAAACCTGTGGACTGTGTTAAATATGGAAGACTAAAATTAGCGGTGAAGAAAATAGAAAAGGTGAAGTGAGATTTGTGGTAAGAGCATCATGGTGGTGGAGGATACCTTCTGTCACTGCTTTTGGGAGGTGTGTTTACCAGGAACTTTTGTGTTAGCTCTGATCTCAGTTGTCATCTGCCATTGCTAAACAGTTTGCAGTTGTCCTCCTACCCCTGTTTCTAGGGGTAAACAGCACTTCTGAGCCCTTCTGGTTTCCAAAGATGGTTGATGGCTTTTTGAGAGGAAAGGTGTGGATGAAGGAATCAGCCAGTGGTGGCCATCATCCACAGGATGTGGGGTCACTGCCAACAGCTCCACTGCCCCGTGGGCACCACTGGCCTGGCAGACCATTAACTTTCCCTGCTGGATTCATAAAAATTGTCTCATTCTTCTCAAACATTGCAGTAGGCCCATGCTTCCCATGCATGCTTGAAAATTACAGAAGTAATTAAAAATAATGTTCCAAACATGAAGGTAAGAGCAAAATAACCGAGCTAAGCAAGCTGTCAGATGAATATTATTAATTTATTTTTCAATGAGCCCTGATTCCTTTGAAATCCGTCATAAGCTTGAAAGAAGACATTTCTTTCTGTATACTGAGTTTCCTGCCTAATTGCTGCAGCTAACCCATTTCAGGCAGGCTACCCTTCCCCTGCTTGCTCCCCTTGAGAGAAGCAACAGCTTGTTCTTATGAAGAAGCATTTCTCTTGATCTCTGTAGTGCCTCTCATCCTAATTGCAGCTATCTCATTTAAAACGTCTCCTTATCTTACCAATTAGAAATCAGCCCCAGGGTTTGATTCCTGTCCTCTCAGCTCCCCAGCAGGGAGCTGGAGGCTTGCAATCAAGCTTGAGCCTTGTTCCCTGTCTCCTGAGCTGACAGGCTGGTTCAGAGGGACTGATGAAGGCAGGAGATATTATTTGTGTAAGGTCCTTATCAGCAAACCCAAGACACAACCCACAGATGCCCACCTGCCAGCACTACAGCTGACAGGCTGTGCCATAATAACTGCTCACTGTGACAGTGCTCTCTAACTTTAAAAAAAAAAAAAGAAAAGGAAAAAAAAAAATCAAGAACAAAAAAAAAGGAAAAAAGAATATGTGAGGGAAGATTTCTGCCTAATAAACACCTTCCACTTCTCAGCCCGGATGCACAGACATGTTTCTAGTTCTTCCCCAGGGATGGGGAGAAGGGTTTCCAGGTGTGGCCATGGGAGCAGAACCTTTCTGAAGTCACTGATGATGATTAGCAGTGTTGGGCATGGGTGATAGAGACTGGGCACTGCCTTCCAGGGGCTGGGAAAAGCGTGGTTGTCCTGCCTCCAAGGGCTGGGAGGACAGGGCATGCTTCCTCGAGCCTTCTTCAAGAGAGTACCTTTCCATTTCAGTCCTGACCTGCTTTTTTTCTTCCTCCCATATTTCCCCTTGGAGTCTGACTCAACAGGCCTGTTGTCTCACTGTAAGTTGGGATAATTTCTTTTTTATAAAAAAAAACCAAAACAACCCAGATCTATTTATTTGAAACATACACACAAGTACAGGATTTACATATAACCCCCACTGATTGCCAAGGAAGATAAAAAAAGCCCCCAGCATTTAAAACCTTTTCCACTGATGGGAGAACAGTGCTTAGTATTCAGGACACCACATCTGAATACATTGAGTAAATTATATGTGCCAAACTATTCATGCTTCACCTGACTACAAGATTTACTCACACAACCAGCCAGTGAAACGACATAATAAGCAACCTTCAGCGTATTTCCAGAATACAGATACCCTGGCTGGGGAGCCAGCCTGGCAAAATGGTTTGTGTTCCCAGAGGGAAGGGATCCACTTGTGTTGTCCCTCATTTAGGGAATCCAAAATCTGGTATCCCAGGCAGAGCTGGTGTTTTATGCCTCCAGGCAACCCTTCTCTCTCTGCATACAGAAATATCACTTTTTCCTTTTTCCCACCTGGGGTTCCTTCCTGCTCAAACAGGCTTAAGATGATTAAGCTGGATGTGTCAGTAGGTCATATGAAATGTGCACAAAGAACAGTGAGAAAGGGCTGGTGAAGGCAGCTTGGAAATGGGGATAAATAATCCTGGAGAGCAGAGAGCAGAACAGGGCTTGTGTCTCAGCAAATGGCAGGTCTGGTAAAGGCTGAGAGAGCTGGGGTTGTTCAGCCTGGAGAAGAAAAGGCTCTGAGGAGATTTTAGAGCCCCTTCTGGTGCCTAAAGGAGCTCCAAAAGAGCTGGAGGGGTATTTTGGACAAGGTACTAGAGTGAAAGGACAAGAATGGCTTTAAACTGACAGAAGACAGGGTTAGTTTAGATATTGGGACGAAAATCTTGACTGTGGGAGTGATGAACCACTGGAACAGATTTCCCAGAGAAGCTGAGGCTGCCCCATCCCTGGAAGGGTTCAAAGCCAGGCTGGATGAGGCTTGGAGCAATCTGGTCTAGTGGAAGGTGTCCCTTGCCCATGGCAAGGGTGGGACTGGATGGTCTGTAATGTCCCTTCCAACCCAAACCATGCTGTGATGCCATGATTCTTTAATCTGCATCTTTGTTTTTCTCAGGCAAGTGAAGCACCACCCTCAGATGACGGGTGAGAAGAGCAAGAATCTAATTTCTGTACATACATTCTGCATAGACTGCACACCACACTTTTTGTATTTATTGAAGCATGATTTTCATGAGATGTGCCACCCTGCAGGGAAGCAGAGACTAAAGCTGAGATCATTAATCCTTAATACTAAGTAGATGCAGCTTGTTAGTTTGCATTTCACCATGTAATTATCTCTGCCATGAAGCATTCTCAGAAATGCCAGGCTGCTATTCCTCTGCACATCCAACCCGAAAAGACTGTGGAAAAGGGGGCAGAGGCCAATGACGTGATGCTGGGAGCATTGCTCACTCATTTGTGGGGTAAGAGCTCAGCCATAGACATTTTATTCAGAAGCCTCTTTCATGTCTGTGTCGGTGAGAACACACTGACAGCACCTCTGAAATTAACTGCAGATTGGAGCAATTAATCTGAATTTAAATACAATGTGTTCAAGGATTTCATAGGCAATTAATGATCCTAAATCTGCTTTTCCCAAGTGAAGTTCCAGCAAATTCCTCTGGGATCCTCAGCCACAACCTCCCATTTCTGGGTCCAGAACTGGGTGCAGCACCCAGGTTTAACTCTGTTGATCTTCTTGTACAGTCTAATTTGCTCATGGATTCATCATTCCCACCCCAGGAACTCTCCTGAAGCATATGACAACATGATACACAGGCCTACCCTCCCCCCTTTCATCTTTTTAATTGCTCCATTCAAAGCAGTCATTCAGCTCAGAGTTAGGACGCTTTGTGCAGAATTTTTGATTAAAATCTGAGTCTTGAAAGACGGTGACAGTTCCACCCTGGAGGATGGATCCCCCACTGAACACACACAGCACAGGCACCTTGCCCTGTCTGCTTGTGGAAGCGTGAAGACGGGTTCACACTTGCTGGGAAGTGACAGTGACTCGACTGGGAGGGTGAACAACCCTTGTGCCATTGGCTGGTAACCAACCAAAATTGTCCCCAGCCACAAAGGTTTTGCTAAATTTCCACAGGGCTCTGCAGGAGATGAGTGAACATGTTTGGAAAAATAAGTCCCTGCTCATCCCTGGCCAGGAATGATGGAGGGAGCTGCTCTGGCACCGGCAGCCACAGCAGGACCAGAGGATGAATGAGGCAGCAGTCACTGGTTGGGGCAGGGGTGGCAAGGTGGAGGATGGGGAAGAGACAGTACATGACAGCTGTTATGCTGCTATGACCTCCCAGAATAATGTTGGATCCCACTTCTGAAACAGTTTTAGGATCTGATTATCAAAATATGCCTCTGCTGGAATTAAGGTGCAAACAGGACTGTATGCCAAAGCCAATAGTATGGGTTTTATTTAACAGCAAATGTGAGGTAGAGAAAGGGATGGAGGGGGGGAGAGAAAGAGAGAGACAGATTAAGTAGTCACCACCCCACAGCTTCCTGTGGTGTCCTGCTGGCCCCTCTTCCTCTGCTCAGTGGAGAGGTTCCCTGAGTGTTCTTCTGGAGGTACCAATTTTATACAGTCCGACCCCAAGGTACCCACGAGCCGTACGAGCTGTTCCCACAGCTTGGGATGGAATATGTGTAAACAGTTGCTTCCTTTCCTACAGTTTGCCATGGTGGGAATTTTTGTCTGGATGAGTTACCCAGATCTGCCTCACCAGGCCTGGCATCTTCCTCTTGTTCCCTCCCTGTTTTTCACTCAGGCAGCTCAGTGGAATCTTGTCTGGTGTGCTAATTCCAAGCCTTTCACCTCCATGTAGGCCTGAGATGAATGCCTTCCTGCTTGCCATCTGTGCCTGTTGTGGCAGCTCATCTTGCTGGAACGTCCTCCTCTGACAGTGCTTTGGGACGAATTGATGGCATTCTTTATGTCCTGGCAGGTGCAGACAGGGATCCAAAGCCTGGGAGGACCTGTCAGGCTGCAGGTGACTGTGAAGCCACTGGCTTTGCTGCCCAGCTGCTCCTCTCACTCTCCTGCAGAACACAAATCATCTCCTGGTGCAGATATTCTGTGCCTTGCCTTGTCCAGACAGCAAATTACCACAGAAAACACAAAGCAGTTTTTGTTCTTCATATCCATTGGAAGTCAGTTTTCAAAATAGCTTACTTATTTGAAATATCTTACTTAGCACGTCCTTGATTTTTCCACTGGAGCAAGTTGTTTTTGCTCCCCTGAAGAGAGGAGAAGGTTGCTGTTTACTGACAAGCAATAACCACTGTTCAGAGCTTTGAAATTCCAGGCTCTACAGAGCACTTTGCTGATACCAAGATGTCACCAAATATCAAATCCCACCTCTACCTATGGTTATGTTGACATTATTTTGGTTTATAAGTGACCTTAGGTTTGAATTCTTCCTCCAAAATCATAGAATCTTAGAACTGGAAATGCATTGAAGCTTCTAGTCATAGACACATAGAGTCACAACATAAAATCATAGAATGGTTTGGGTTGGAAGGGACCTTAAAGACCAACCAGTTCCACTCTGCCTGCTACTGGCAGAGACATCTTCCCCTCGATCAGGTTGGTCAAAGCCCTGTCCACCCTGGCCTGCAGCATTTCCAGAGATGGGGTAGGCACAGCTCCTCTGAAAACCTGATGCCAGTGCATCACCACTCTCACTGCAGAAAACTTGTTTTCCCCAGTCTGAATCCTTGGGGATTTTATCTGTGTTACAAGTGCAGTTAGGATGCAGTTTTGCTAATAGCCCCACCTTGCACCCATCCCTCCCTCAGCACATCCCACCGAGTGCCGAGAGGATGCACAGAGCTGCCACTATCTAACAGGAAAAACTTCTTTTTGCAAGATCCCTCTGCTTGCCCTGCCTCAGTGGAAACATCAGGGGAGGAAATCTGGTGCTGCATGACTCAGGGGCGATCTGTCAGGCGAGCAGGTCCACCCCTGCCAGCCTCTCTCACCCAAGCTGCTTGCTGCAGGCCGCTGCATGACGTCCCCACAAGCCTGCGTGTCACCATCGTGATATAATCTCCTTCTGCAGAAATTTAATTAGCACACTGAAAGGGCTGACCTTTCCCAAGATTTTATTTTTCCCACTGTGCTAAAAATATCCCACTGAATATGTCAATAGTATCCTTCATTGTGCAAAGCACCCTGATAGACTGTTGTAAGGGGAGAGGAATTTTTAAATGATGGTTTTGTAGAGAATGAGAGAAAGAAGCTTTTAAATACCCTTTAAAATGGGCAGCAGTATTTGGAATCAAAATTATTATGATTGCCCTGGCCAATTAAAAAAACAAAACAAAAAAAAAGAAACAAAACAAACCACCCCCCCCACCAGCAGCAACAACAACAAAACAAAACAAACAAAAAACGCCACAAAAACATCACAGAAAAAAGCACAGCATCTTTATCATGGTGCATTTTACAGCAGGACTAGTAATCAATATTGTAAGGCGTTTTACAAAAGAACTTCATTTCCTAATCCATCGCTCAAAGATAAAGGGGCTGGGAAAAATAAACTGGTTTTCCAAAGCCCATCCCACAGGCTGTCCATCTTGCAAGTTCTGTCTACCAGGACAGAAATCTGTTTCTTTATCACTTATTAATGTTGCATTTGCCCTCACTGAATGAGTACCAGCTGAGGCTGTTCAGAGTGCTAAGTACCTATATATATACATACATGTATAAAATGAAACTTAGGTTGTTTTAGAGTATGGGCTGCCTACATGGAATTTGCTGGTGATCACACTGCCTCATGACCAGTGATAATTTCCTACTGGAAATCTTAGTCTTCAAAGCTGTCAAGATGAGTGAAGTATTCCATATTTCCAGATTTAGTATAGTTATTATACATATTTATATAATAAAAAACATCTATTCTTTTCAGTTGTCCCTTTTCTACTATCTCCTTGTGAAAGAAAGTAGCAGCTGGGTGCTCCAGCTGGGCCAGGACCCTCTTCTGCCCCCACAGCAGGTAGTGGGAAGTTCATTCTGAGCTCACAAAGCTCAAATCTTCATCTCTTTGACACTAAGTAAACACCTCTCCTACAAAGTAAACACACACTTCAAAAGGGGAAAATGCTTTTTCTTATGTATTTATGGGAATATTATTTACATATTAGGCAGTGCTAGTCTTAAGACACAAAACTTGGCTCAGAAATGTTAGCGAATTTTACAGGTGAAATAGACCCAGATTTTTTCCTGCACCCTGTTTTTGAAAACTCTTACCTCTTATGCTTCTTTACAAGAAAAGGTAGGAAAAGAAAGTGGATCTACACTTTCAGGATTATAACTTGTGGTGGAATGAAAAAATAGTGAGCATCAAAAGTCTGTGCCATGTCCATGTAAGTTATGAGTGACTCAAACCAGCTTCACCTTGGCATCATAAAACTGGCATCGAGCACAACAGCCTTCCCACTTGCTGGCCGATATTTATGATGCCTTTTTTAGCTCTTATGGCATTGCTCAGGGAATAAAACAGCAGTATCTTGACTTTACATCTTATTTTACTGCTTCTTCTTGCAGAAGTTTGGAAGCCTGAATGGCTGTGAGCTAGAGAGGAAGGCAGTGCTTTTTATCCCGGGGCAACAAAGACAATTTCCACCTCTTGGACATCAGCAAGGCCACAGGCAGCAGGGAGGACAGGGATGTCACCAGGATCCTTTTGGGGATGCTTTCCCTTACCAGCTTCAGGCTATTCGGGACCAAAGCTTCCACTCAAAATCCACCTCTTCCTTGGGGTTTGAGTTTCTCTGTGCCAAAGAGGAGTTTTACAAATGGGCTGCAAAGTGTTTGCCTGCCTGGCCCTGCTGTCAGCATTGTACTGATACAGACTTTCAGTTTTACTGATCTGCTCTCAAAGTTGCCACCCTCTTGGCTGGTAAAACAGCTCAGGCAATTTAGCTGTTTGTTGTTGTTGTGGTCTCTCGGCCCCCCTGAAATGTTACTAATGATTGTATTTTCAGTGCACCCAAAAAAGGACAACTTTCTTCTGATTTTTGTGGCCATTCCAAGGTTACACAGCAGCCCAAAGCAAAGTCATGGAGCAGCTGTACCCAGTGAGTCTTGGTGACATTACAGCATAAAACCAAATGAGGATTTTAGCAGGTATAAAGCAAATTAAGGATTGATTTGAACACGAATGATTAATCCACCCTGAAGGATTTGCACTTCTCTTTAAACAGCACCTAAATATTATAGTAGGATGGAGACACACTATTTGTGATAGTGCCAGATTTGTGAAACACGAGTTGCACACATTAGCTGTAGCACCACAGTTTTTGATCTGTTTTGGAGGGGATAATAGGGAAGAATCTGCTTCTGAAGGCACTCACATTTTTCTTGGTTGACTGATAACCTTTTTATCAGCTCAGCGGGGCTGTAAAAAAAAATGCCTGCTCCTTCCACGTGAAGGCAGGAGCATCCCCTTGTTCAACCCTCCCCTCATGCTGAGCAGCACTTGGCAGATCCCCAGGAGATGGGTTAAGCTCTCCAGCACTGACCTCTTGGTGCAGGAAAAATGATAGCAGGACCAACAAAAACTGGAAGCAACATGGTATTTTTCATGAAATTGTGGATGCTCATTTAGTGTGCTGCTCCACTCAATCTAGACGCTGTTAATTTAAAATTAAAATGGGAACTGATGTTGAATTTACCCTTCAATGCTTTCCCTGAGGATTGATAGCATCCTGCAGGCTTGAAAGATCTGCAAAAGCAATTCATAACAATAAATGTCATGCATCAGACATCACATTTGGGGTGGTGCTGCAACTCAAAATGTAGCCCAGCCAAAAATAGAAATATGTAGTTACTCTAGCAAGATACACCTGACCATTTATCTCCTGGGCAGTTGCTCAAATTTCTGCTTGAAGGCAGAATTTAATACCAGGGTATGCAAAGTAGAGAAAAACCTTCATATGCAGAGAGAGTAAGTGTCAGGTAATGAGGATAAATCAAGGAGGCTGATGTAATGACAATTAGTCATTTTTCAGATATCCTTTGCATAGACACTTTTCAATAAAATCCCTATTGGTTTATGGAGTGGAAACTTTCACAGAAAAAGATATCTAAAGTCATCTCGAAGTCATTTTCAAGAATGTTTAAAGAATTCACAAGGGGCAGTATTGAGGAGGCAGAGGTTGCTGTCCAGCTGACATTTGTAGACATATTTGGTCTTTTTATTGTGGTGTTTCTTTTGTTTTTGTTTTGTTATTTTTGTTTTGGGTCGGTTTTGTTTGTTTGTTTTTTAAAGGGGGTCTTACTGTGTAAGGCTTTAGTATTTTAAAATGAATAGTAAATAAATTTCCCACACATTATCGACTATATATTATCACTATATTTAACAATGATGATGATGATGATGATGATGATGATGATGATGATGATGATGATGATGATAATAATAATAATAATAATAATAATAATAATAATAACTATAATAATAATAATAATGATAACAGTATAGACAGCTCAGCCGTCTCTGTATCTGGCTTGAGTGAATGTGGGTTGTAACCTTCTCACCTTCTCACCCAGAGGATGGGATGGGAAACCTCATGCACAGTTCACTTCAGGAAAATATCTTTTCACCAATTTTTCCTGCAGGATCTTCATAGCTGTCAGTGGTCTGCTCTTATTCAACCAGCTAAAATCAAAAGGTGGAGCTAATGCTTGGTATTGTCTCAGAGCCATCCTGAAATTAACCATTTATGGTAAATTTGCTGTAAGCCACCAAATCAGTGAAGACAAATTCCAGAAAAATATGAGCATAAATGTAAGTCAATTAAATTGTACCAGAAGGGCATAGGAATGGCTTGCATAAAATGTTCAATGATAAATCATTTATTTTAGTGTGTGATTACATTGTTTATTTATTATTTCCATCCACGATATGATGGCTAAAGCTCTTGAAAGAAATTACTCCTACTGTTTTTACCATTATTTTACTGCTAACATTTTTTTTTTTTTACAGAGTAGACCAGTTGTGCTTGTTTTCTCACACATACCCTTGTTGACAGTGCAAGAGACACTTTCTTTTCATTCCACAGGATTTTTTTAAATCCTGGGATGATTTTTAAGATCAAGCACCAAGAGCCCTCTCCCACTGTGACGCCAGAGCTCCTTTGTCCCTCATCTCTTACTAAGAAACAATGAGTCACTTTCTGACTCTTCCCCAGCACTTGTGTCTGCAGAATAATATGAATTAAATATTTATGAAGAGTTCTGCATAGTCACAAAGTTACTATGAAGATCACACACATTGGAAAAAGTGTGGTGAGTGCACTCTGATGCTGTGGTTGTGTAATATCAGGTAGTCCTATTGTAAAAGGGTTATTTGTAAAAAAAACCAGTATTTTAATTCCCCATGTTCAAGAAAATGGTCAGTGATTCAGTGAGATGGTCACTGCATTAACTGCCTTCCCAAAAATTCAAAAATCAAGACCTATGTGCAATAAAGAATGGTTTTCTCACAACCCATTTATTAATGGTCAATAAGTTAAATATCAGGAAGTTATGTTTGCTTTTACTCCCAAAAAAGCTGTCTGTGAATGCTGCTCTCCCAAGAAGGCTGATGATATTCTCACAAGGCTACTTTCACAACAAATCCCCTTGGCGCAGGACTGCACACACTCTGTTTCAGGGGGGTTTGTTTCCCTTTTTTCCCCTTCTCTGTTTTGGTTTTTTTTTGTTGTTTTTTTGTTGGTTTTTTTTTTTTGTGCAGAGAGGATTCTGCTTTCTAGGCTTTATTTGCTAAAGGGTTGAAAATCTCTGGACAAGGTAAAGACAACTTTTCTTTTGCCATTTTACTTTATTACAATCTGCTCTTGGGTTCCAAGATCTTTAAAGAAATGCTTAATCTGTCTGCTGCATTACACCAGCTTTTCCTGCACTAGTATGGATACTAATACATCCTTTACTTCACTTTTAGGATTATTTATGTGAAATGGCTTTTTCTCTTCCTAATAATCCTTTCTTAATTGTAACACAAATTACAAAGACTTATACTTTTTATAAGATGTGAACCCATCCAAGACCTTCTGAGACCACAGTTAAGGGGTTTTTATCAACTATTTTTAAGTTCTTTCCCTCTCTCCCACCCAAAAAAAAAAAAAAAAAGAAAATAAAAAGGCCCAAGGTCATTCCATTTTTCTATTGCTGTTACTGTGCATTCTGGAGAAAAATGAGGAGTTAAAGGCAAGCTACGCTTGAACAAGAATCATTTTTGCTATATGCAGACTTCAAGTTAAGATGCTTTAGAGCAGTTCCCATTTTTCTCTGCAGTTTAATATAACCTTGGTACAAGATTTTATTAAAGTAAATCTAAATATCTTCATTTTGCTGTTGGACACAAATTCAGTTACACTCAACAAGCATAAGCCTGATTGATGAGCAGAAAATAAAATGAGAAAATGGATCTTATTATGGATACCCAATAGCTGACATAGGATTGACTCTCTTGCCCAAATCTCTTTTATCAACATAATCTTCCCAAAAGGTGTCTTCCCAAAGCAGAATGCAAGGAGTGCAAATGGCCCATTAAAATTATTTAGGAGGTGCATATAGAGAATTAAATTTTCTTTAAGAGCCCTCACACTATGAATCTTTACCTCCACAGATGTACGACTGGAGTCACAAAAGGTCACCATCAATGCTTTGTTATCATGATTTCTTTTTGGGAGTTTTGGGGGACCATCTAAAACTCTCTGCTACATGGCCCACCAGGAAGTCTGTCTGTTCTCACTCTTAAAAGCAGTAAAGGTGTTGATGTCACCCTGTCCAACCAGGAGCCATTTTTATAAGAAATCTATTTGATCTAATTAAGGCTGTGTTTACCCTTGGAATAAAGTGATCTGTTTCTCCTTTTCCGTCATCTAAACATAAGGACAGCAGAGATACGGCTGTGGCTCCTCTCTGGACATTGATTTTTTTTGGCTGTTGATGTGTCTAAACTCTTGTGCATGTGTGTCGTGGTTTAAAACCAATAACTAAGAAAATTACGTATTTCTTGCTGTGAGATATGGATTAGAACAAGAGCAAAACAGGCATAAAACTTAAAAGGAATAAAAAAAAGTTTATTGACAAAACTACAATAATAAGAACACCAGAATAAACTTCCAGAAAAACCTTTTCATCCCCTATTTACTCACTATTCCTTTGTTCACATGACAACAGAGACAAAAACTTTGGAACTTTGGTGGTTAAAACAGTCCCAATTCTTGCTACAATCTTTTCACCAGTCTTTGTAGAGAAACAGAAGTTTCTTCCTGTTAATTTATGAAGTTTCTCACAAGAAAACTATTTTTGTTATAGTTTTCCATTGCCCTGATATCAGCTGCCCAGAGGTGCTGTTATCTCTAGGGACGGCACTTTTAAGGATGAGTATTCAAAAGCAAAAAAGTCTTCTTCATCTGTTTCTGTGAGCTTCACTGGACAACAGTTTTCTCATTGCCTCTCAAGGCTTCAAATCTCCCAGCACTTCACTATACCATAATTACTCAAGTTTACACTTTGAACACTTTATTCCTCCCTACATACTTTAGCATGAATTAAAGGAGTTCTTTTCAGGACTTCATTGTCCATCTCCATAGTTTTAACAGAAAGATATTTCAGCTAAATTAAAGCATCTTCTTAATTCTCTACCTTTTCTCAAGCTTCTTTTCTTTCCTGTCACTGGTAGTTTATAAAGTCTCTTTTCATGTTGATCACTCTCTTTTTTTCTCTCTGGATAAAAAGATTAATCCGCAAGTCTCATCTGGGTAATGAAAGAGTTAAAATCTTGCCCAGGCTGTTGTAGGTAGTTCTGTGGCCTCGGTCGGTGCAGGAACTGGAGCCGTCTGCGATGGAGAGTTCCTCATGGCTGCTCTGGAGAGTGTAGTCGCCGCCCCAGCCCGCTGCAGGTCCAGAGCCTCTCTCCTTCTTCACTCAGCAGTTTCTAGTGAATTTAGTTACAGCAAAAACCCTGCAGCCGAGCCAGAGATCGGCTCGGCCCGGCCCAGCCAGAGCCCGGGGAAAACTTTCCGCAGGGCCCTCATCTCCCGGCCGGGAGACGCGGCAGGCCCAGCCCTGTCCCCGCCCGGCCGCATGGCCTGGGCAGAACGGGAGGCCTGGAGCTCTGCCACTCTTCACAGCCAGGAAACAAAGAGAACCAAGAGAGCTCTGGTTTTACACTTTAAGGTAGGGTTCACAAGTTGATCCCACTTTTCAATGGCTTATACTGCTGTCAATTCTCAGCAATGACCGATAATTGGTCAGGAGAAAAGACTCCAGGCAGTTCTCAGAAACTTCAACTTTTTTCTTAAAGGTAAAGGTAACTCCATGACAACGTGTAAAGAAGGTAAACAGGGTTTTAGAGGAGTTTGGAATGCAAGTCTGGTGAGGAGTGGCCGATGGAGATGAGCTTGTTTAGCCTGGAGAAAAAGAGTCTCAGCGGGGTTCTTACCACCCTCTGAAAAAAGGTTGTAGCAAGAGGGCAATTGGCCTCTTCTCGCAGGTAGGTGAGCAACTGGATGAGGGAATGACTTCAAGTGGCAGCAGAGAAGGTTTAAATTGGATATTAGGAAAAAATTCTGTTCCAAAAGGGTTGTTATTTGCTGTTTCTGTTTCTTCATGCTGTAACCAGCCAAATTTCTGCATTTGGTGTTAGCAAAGGGAAGCAGTGCAGTCACCAGCCCAGGGGAGAACTTAAAAGATACGTAGAAGCAGCACTGGAGGACATGGTTTAGTGGTGGCCTTGGTAGTGCTGGGGCTATTTAAGATTGATGATCTTAAAGCTCTTTCTAACCTGAATGATTCTGTGTCTCTGTAATTTACACCTGGCACAAGGGCAAAGGCTGTAGTTCACTGCATGGCCTTTATTAACCAGATTATTCACAGCAGGTTTGTTTCTCCTAAAGTGAAAGGAATTGCTGTTCCTTCAGGATGGGGATCAGCAGAAGAGCTTGGTGTTGCAGTTGGCCATGTGTGACTGTGCAGGAAATGTGTGGAATGAAGATGGAGAAAGCGGGAAAATGAAAAATTGGCTGCTAGTCCTAAGGAAAATCTTCAGAATCCCTGCACTGACACTTGTGTTCACTGCCACTAATATTAATAGAGGGAACATATGTGGTTACCTTGATTAATATTAATAGAGGGCTAGATGGATAAGATAGCTTCCCTATAAATATTAAATACAATGGGTTTTCTAACTCCCATGAAGACCCCAGGTAAACGCAGGCAGGAGGACACCAACACTGCTCTCAAACATACATCAAGGATAGGAAAATTTTAGCTTGCTAAGCATGCCTATTGCTTTCCAAATAACTACATCAATAAAATTCCCATTTGCCTGATGTAGAACATCCATTTCCTCATGGGTTGTTGCCAATTATGGTGAAGAACAGATCAATGAAGTAAAATTATGGTATCCATGAATGTTAAAAAGTTGCACATAATTTACAGGCCATGCTTAATTCCAGCCTGCTGGAAATAAGGCAGATATAAACCAGCCTAACTACCATGCTCTGCAGATCTTAGGAAAGCCAAGCCAAATTTCTGCATTTGGTTAAGGTATAGAAAGTATTGTCCCAATATTTCTAAAACAATCAGGAGATATGGACATGGAACAAGATTTATGACTCTGATTATCTTTTTGCTTGCTGACGTAAATTAGTCTTCTGGGAAATGAAAGTTATTTCTCAACATGCCCTTAATGGTCTGAGTCAGAGCTGTGGATGATCTGTCTCCTACAAGGGTTTTATAGTTAAAACAGAGGTGAGAGCTTCCATTGCAAAGGACAATAGAAGTGGGAACTGAAATATTTAATGAGTGTGAGCTCGTCCTGCAGTGTGTCACCAGCACTACAGCCTAGCAAACAGGGCTCTGGATGGAAATAGAGTGTTTGCTTTTCCGTTTGGATCAGGTCGATGGATTATTCCAGCCATTGACATTATCTCTGCAAACAAGGAATCATGCCGTGGACTGGCAGTCAGGGTTTTCAAGGTAATGAAAGTTGCTGGTGCCTGAGATCATCCCTGACCCCGTGTCTAGGGTATGGAACGACTGATGCACTCCCACATCCCTTGTTCTGATGACTGGGCTGGTCCTCCCAGCTCTGTAGCTGGCACCTGCCCAGGGTCCCACCTCACCAACACAGATGATGCTTAGTGCAGCGGACCAGTTTTGGAAAGAAGGGAGCTATGAAACCAGGGCATTCCCAAGATGTTTTCTTGCTGTTTCTGTTTCTTCATGCTGTAACCAGCCCATGTATATAACATATAACATCTTAAGTAGAGCTGCAATTGTAACCACACAAACAGGTTTGTATGGCCACCTGCAAATGAGCTGAACTATGAGGAAAACCTTTAGAATGCATTCAGATGTGCTTATCTCTTTGCCAGTGGGACATCTCTTCTCGTGACAAACTTCTTGGGTAGTTACTACAATATGTAGCCTTGGCCTGAAAAGGAGTTACAAAAGTGGAGATCAGATGCTGAAACAAGATGATACCTGGCAACACAGGAAATTGCCAGCTGAGCCTAAATGTTCCTGTTACTTGGCTTCTCTAGAGTGATTTTAAAAACAAGAATTGGTGTCAGGGTACTTTCACAAACAGTTTGATTGAAATGTCATTGATGGAGAAGATGAGGAATATTAATATCAGATTTTAAACCAGACAACATGACAGCCCATGCTTCCACTCATTGGTGCAATGGGGATGTCTTGGACTTTGGTTCAAGAGATCCCCAGAGGTAAATCAGCTTGCAACATCTTCTCTTGTCTTCACAAGTGGCTCCCACTTGTCCTGGTGAGGCTGTGATAGCCCCACACCAAGAGTCTGCCATAAGCATCACTTTTACAGGGAAGAGCCAGTATGCCTATCATGAATGTTCACATTAATGGAAACTCTAGTGATGATGGTGGCTAGGCTTCAACAGGCAACGATCAGTGATTATCAATATTGGGTTCTCACTGCCCTCCAATGAGCCTTTTGCCATTCAGATCTTTCCCCTGCTCAGCCTCTTCTCAGAAGTTATAAGTAACAGGACAAGACAAAAGGACCTAAAGTTGTTCCAGAGGAGTTAATTTGGATGTTAGGAAAAATTTCTTCACTTCAAAGGGTTGTCAAGTGTTGGAGCAGGCTTCCCAGGATGGAGCTACCATCCCTGGGGGGATTTAAAAAACATGTAGATATGGCTTGGGGGATATGGCTTAGTGGTGGACTTGGCAGTGCTGGGCTAGTGGTTGGACTCAATGATTTTGGAGGACTTTTCCAACCTAATCTTAGAAGAATTTTCTGACCTAAATGATTCTGTGATTCTCCTGTTTGTTCCCTGCTTTGCCTGCCAGTGGAGGCAGCGAGGCTTTTGGTGAGCTCAGAGACTCTGCACTGTCATGATGATCGAGGGGAGTGCTTGGATTCAGCATGTGCTCAGCCTGAACTAACTAACTCTCATTTATGCAATGACCTCATGAGATTTTTCCTGCAGCACATTTTATTGACTTCACCCACAGTTATTTTCATGCAAAGAAACCCTATTTAGATTCCTAATATTTTTTCATGCATTTAGACAGTAAGTTTTAATCTGGTCCTGGCAGAAAGTATTATGTGTTTTAACAGCCTGCTCTGTGAGGAATGACAACAAATTCAACCCTCTATGCTGTTTCTCCTGATGAATTATTTATCTCCACTTATTTCTCAGGGAAAAAAAAAAAAAAAAGAAAGATGTAGATGTGCTCTCTGCACCACCTACAGAGTCCCTTCTAACAGAGCTCTTCCTCCTCTCTTCTGCTGAAGTTACTGCAAAACAAACTCATGGAGCTGACCATCCCCACCACCAGATGTTTCCTGACAGCTTTCACCTGCCCTGAAAGAGGGGAATGTTTCCAGGTCACCCCAGGCTTTGCAAAACAGGCCCAGTGCATTCTGTCATGGAGCTGGGTCCTGCCATGGCACTGCACAGTGCTAGGAAAGAGAATGAGGCCCAAAAATACATGTATGAATTCTTAAAAAAGGATTTTAAAAAAAGAGTAATTTTTACTGTTTGTGCTAATGGTTTCTATTCAGGAATAATTTCTTCCTTTTCCTGTATCATTTTTCCATATCTTGTATAAATTATGCCACCTCCTAATCCCCATAAAACATGTGACAATGCTTTCACAGACTTTGATGGGCTCGGAAACAGAGCAATTTTCAACAGAGGAGCACTAATTAACCCATTATTCAAACGAGGCAGAAATCCTTCCACTGCTGTTGGGAGCACAGTGATGCTCCTGGGGGAGCACTGGGAGCTGGATCTGTTGCCTCTTCCCTGGGCTGGGAACACAGGGCCAGGGCTGTGGCCCAAGTCCTGGTGTTCAGCCCCTTGGCCACTGCTCTTCCCACTCCTGGCAGAGCCTGGGAAAGAGAGGCAGCTCCAGTGGCTTGTCCATGCTGGTGAGGCACAAATCAGGGGAATTAGTGCTTGTAAAACAATTCAGTCTCTTCTTGTCAAGGTCTGCAGAATGCTGCAACCCCATTTTCACCAACAGGGAGTACAGAGTACATCACATCATCTCCTGTGGACTAGAGACTTCCCTAACCCAATTTGTATAGAATTTTCTATAAAACACTAAAACCTGTCTTTCACAACCATGCCTCAGAGGCAACATTGAGAAAACATCAGCAGAAATTCAGCAGAAATTACTGTCAGGTCCTCCTGATCTTCCTAAAGGCGATGGGGCGTGAGTTACACTTTTCACAGAGCCAGTTTTCCTCAAGCAACGCAGCAAAAAGCGCTGGATACCCTTTCCATGGCACCAGTGCAGTCTGGCTGTCCTCTGTCAGGCTGTGCAGCTCTGTCTGAGCCGTGTCTGGGAACAGTAGGAAAGGACAGGGGTATTTTTTTAGGTTTTTGCAGCTTGACAGAAGAGAGAATGGGGTTGGACAAGCCTGTAGAGATATGACTGCAGCTTTGCAGAAGATCATGGGAGAATTGAGGCAATATAAATTGAACAGTCATGGAAGGGACTATGAAATAGGATTGCTAGGAAGAAGCATTTTCTGCAGAGAGGGGAATAAAACTTAAATGAAAGTGGACCCAAAGGAGAATTACCAGATGACCAGCAGAGATGACAGGCAGTGTTGTAAGGTATATCTCAATCTCTGAAGCATGATGTTAGAATACCTCCACAAGTTTAGAAGAAAACATTTTCACCAGTTTCAGTTAGATCCCTTTTTAAACCGAGCTTAGCCATAGTGAAAATGGGGTTTAGTAAATCATCTCAGCATGCAGAAACTGAGTTTTGTGATACCTTTTTCAGGGCTGGATGCAGCCATAGCCAGCAAGAATGCTCATACTGTGTCTATATTCACAGTTTCACGGGGAATCATAGAATATTTCAGGCAGGAAAAGCCCTCTAAAATCATCAGCTCTGGCTGTTAACACAGCCCAGCCAAGCCCACCACCAAACCATGTCCCCAAGTGCTACATACACATCTTTATGTGCCTACATACAAGATGGTAATGCCAAAACCCCCATCAGGGCTTCTCCAGGTCCCTCCAATGCCCACTGAAACCCAGTAGAACTGTGTCTGCTGTCATCAGGAGGACCCTGGCCCACAGAGTCTGACCACAAGTAGGGCTGCCCCAGAATTACCAACCCTCTGTTCAGCAACCAGCTGCTGAAATTCCTCTGATTTATTTTCAGAAGTCTGGCTACCAGTATAATGGGAGGGAAGCAAAAAATGGCTTGCTTTTAAGTGAAAGGCTGTTTACACATCATCCTGGTGTACCCAAGCCTGTAGCCAGCCCTGTGAAACAGCCACATCCCTTGACTTGCTTGCAGCAGAGAAATTCATCACACAACCAGGAGGACAAGCCAGCCTCTCTCAGTAACAGCTCTCCCATGGAGATTTAGGGAAAGGGCTGGGGAAGAAGATGCTGTGTCAGGCTGGCAGCACGCAGAGAGGCAGCTGAGGCTCTGCTAACAAGCCATGAACGTACCCACTGATTAAAAAAGACCAGTGAGTAGAGCAGGTATTCCTCCTCCTTCTTAGCAAATTGATCCATTTTCCAGAGAGTGACAGCAGGGAGGTAATAGCTTCATCTTCCATCTTCTATTAAGAAAATAGGAATAGCTTGAGCTGTGTTTCTAACAACAGTCTGGAGCATTTTCAAAGGTCCAGGGCAGGATAAAGAAAAATTTTTGCAGTTTGGCACCACACACTCCACATAGTCATGTATGACAGAATATATTTGTAGTGTATGAGAAGTTAGACAGGAAATATAGCATAACATCTGCAGGGAAATACTTGGTGCTGAAAGAGAAAAAGGTTCCATTAAGTGTGGGATGCCCCAAGGAAAGGATTTCAGGATAAAATTTATTCTGTAGCACCATCCCAATAACTCCAAAATGCAAATCACTTGCAGAGCCAGTGGTGAAGTTCATTTGCTTTCCAGTTGTGTTGCCTCTGCAAATGATGCAAATGAACAACGAGGCTTCACAATAAAACCTCGAATGATTAATAATGCAAAGCAGACACAGAGTGAAGACACAGTAATAATTTATATAGGCTTTATGAATGTCATATTTTGTGGGAGATATTTTCCTTTTTATTTCAAAGACAGCATGATGTGACCTGGTATCAGTTTTCTTATCCTGATTTGAGCAAAATATCTGAAAAATTCAGTTTATGCAAGGGAAGAAGCTATCACATATCAATGGCCTTTTTCTGTCTGTAAGACCTCTGTATTTCAGTAAATGCTGGAAATCAGGCAATATCATTCAGCTGTAGCTCCAGGACAGAGATCAGACTTGTGTTGCTCCGAGAGAGGAGCAGCTCTACTTTATCATCATCCAGCTGTAATATCTTGGAGGCTGTTTTCATCAGGAATCTGAAAAGAATCATGGCCCTTCTGGAATGGGAACATGCTGTCTGTGCTGTCAGGGTCTCAAAGGAATTCAGGCTGCTTAATTTCCAGCTCTAACCCCAACACCTCTGGTCACAGCAGCCATGCTCTGTGACCTGCTGTTTTCAAAGACACAGGGAATTCACATATGGTGAAAAGGCCAATTTAAGCATCCTTTTAAAGACAGCCAATACCCAAAGCAATGCTGGAAACCACCGAATCTTTCCCAGGATACTCATCATTGCTAAACGTGTTTGTTTCCTGGGCTGTTACTTTCCTAAAGCAAAACCTATCTTACATTCTTAGCCTAGTTTCCTAAAGAGCTTTGAACCCTGCAAAACTTTTTTTTTTCTAATTTTCTATTTGTACAGGAGGTACAAAAGACCCAATGGCAGCATGTAGGTCTATACTTGGAATAACTTTTCCCAGTTGTTGTTATAACTGGTATTATTCAAAATGAAAACTTCCTTCAGAGTTTACAATTTATTAGCCACCAGAGGACACTCTGCTTGGTTTCTTTCCTAATTTTTTTTTTTTTTTTTTGATGGCCAGAAAGGTTTTTTGGTATCTAAAAACAGGCTGAAGCCTTTCTAGATTCATCTCATAATACCTTCACATGTATGTCCCTTGACATCTAGCAAGGCAGGCCCTTCTGCAGCAATCTTATTGGAAGTCAGTAGGAAAGAACTAGAAGGCAGAAATCTGAGAACCCAAGCTTGATTGACTGCCAGGATCAAGGAGCACCCTGTTTTACAGGATTTCATTTGGGAACTTTTAGCCTTTAGGTTTAAAACTATTATTGTCTTCCTTAAGAGGATGGGCAACCTTGCTAAGGTGAACAGAAGTCATGCTTAGGCCAGCGTGTTTTCTCCTCACTTGCTTTAGGAACTGAGCTTATTCCTGTGGAACTGCTGATCCTGTGTGTTCATAGACCCTGGGAAGTGAGGATTTACCTGGCCCTGAGCCACTAGGAATGAAGTCCATCTACTGTGCATTTGAAACCATCCTGAACAAAGCGGGGACAACCACAGCAACGCCCCTGTACTTCTCCTGGATCATCACAGCGTGTCACCCTTGCTCCACGTGTTGCTCTGCTGGGTTGCACTTGTAAGGAGATGAAAAGTGGATGAACCAGCAGAGCAGGAGGGCAGTTACCATGCCTAAATCCGACTTTCCTCATTGCCAGCTGGCTTGCTCTCATTCAGCTCTTCCTCTTTCCAGGAGACTATGCAAACATTGGGCAAGAGTTCAAAAGTCCTTACATATGTGGGCCCTTCCTTGTCCTCAAAAAATCCAAATAGTTTGAAAAGAAAAGAAGGAAAAAAAAACCCTGCAGCATGCACTAAAGATTAGAAACTGCAGATTGCAGGAAAAGGGCAAATGTAGACATCATTAGCATATGACCATGACCCAAAAGTCTTTCCTGCAGTCCAGGTTACTTGCTGACACTGGTGCTTCCACTTTGACCATAAAAAAAACAGAATGAAAGAATCAGTTTCATCTCTCAAACTGTTTCATGCAAACTAGACACAGATTTAGTTTCAATGCAGTGACAAGCAGCAGAACTGCAGAGGAGAGCTGTGACCACAGGACAATATTTCTTCACCAGCCCAATCTCCTCCTGTGACAAGGTGACCCACTGAGTGGGTAAGGGAAAAGCACTTCTGAGGTCATGTCTCGAATCCTATGCTTAGTTTTAGGCCCCTCATGGCAAGAAAGGCATTGAGGTGCTGGATTGTGTCAAGAGAAGCTCAGTGGAGTTGGGGAATTGGGTCCAGAGATTAAACCATATGAATGTCTGAGGAAGCTGGAAGTGTTTATCTTGGACGGAAGGAGGCTCAGGGGAAACCTTATTGCTTTCTACAATGCTCTGAAAGCAGATGGCAGCAAGGTGGGGATGGGTCTCTTCTCCAGTGCAATAAATTACAAGAGTAGAAGCATTCCAAGAGTACAAGAGAAGAGGGAGGAGGAGAATTTTGTCTCTGCGCAAGGGGACATAACCCTTCATTGCAAGAAAACTCAGATCCAGACAACATAGCTCAGAAAACATCTCACCTCTCCACCTAAGGCATCAACATCCACTTACAGTCCCCACGTTCCATTCAGTTACAGCTTTGGAGGGTCTGGTCAAGGGCTCCCTTCCTTCCAGAGAGCCCCAGGGGGCTCCTGTGGCTGGGTAAGCTGAAGGAGCTCAAGACCCTCAGTGGGGCAAGTGCCCAAAGAGGCTCTGGGTACATTCCAGGTGCCCCCAGCCCCCTGCTCCCTCCCAGCCAGGCCTACTGAATGCCCTCTCCCCCCACTTCCTCCAGGCCATGCTTCCAACAGCAACTCTCATCCTGGCCCTGCTGGACACCTTCCCCAGCCTGAAGGTGAAGCACCAGGTTGATGTGTCCACAGCCAAAGGGAAGCAGGAGCATGAGGAATATCTACATCAGGAGATGACTCAGCTCCTGGAGGAGATTGAGGGGAGCAGTAGCCCCATGGAAATGCTGCTGTCTTCTGCATTGCAACATCAGTGTCTGCTTTGGGCCACTGCAGCAATGCTGGTTCTGGTTCTGCTGGCTATGGGCTGCTGGCTGGTCAGGAGAAGAAAGCCTCAGGAGCCTCCTCAGTTGCTTACACAGTTCTGACCTCCCAGAAGACACCTGGGAGGCTGGAATCAGGCTGGTTGTGTGATGTTTGCCAGTACTGAAGTCTCCAGTCAACAATTTATGATTCATTTGTGAAGCCTCATGAGATTCAAACGAGTGTCTATATGGTGGCTCTGATAATCTGCCAACAGCTCTTTGGTATAACAAAATCCCATCAATTGTTTTCTGTTTTCCAAGTGTCATCTTTTTTTTTCAGACAGCCCCACCTCCCCATCTCTTCTGTCATAACAGATGTGTGAATCTGGAGATTTGCCCTTTTCCAGGGAAATCATTGTATTGGAAATAACACTTGGCGTGAAACCCAGGGGTGGGTACTTGGGCACACAGAAACATCAGCACTGCAGATATGAGCAATGCAGACCCGAGGCTCCAGCACTACCTTCTTCCTGGCTTTTGTAAAGCGTTGCTCCGCAGGCACTGTGCTGCCTCTTCCAGCAAAGCCAGAATCGCTCCCCAGAGAGCAATATCGGACTTCTGGAGCTGCAGCAATGCTTTCTGGTAGCAAGAGATGAACTGCAGGAGCTGAGCAGCAAGGGTGGAGCCATGCCTCACACCAGGGTCATGATGTGCCCGTGATTTCCTCTTACCACCTTGTTGTTGATGTCTGGAGGGAGCTGTCCCTCCTTCCCCTCACAGACCTAAAACAATCTTCTGAGATGATGAGAATGTGGTGGTTTGTTATTCTCTTATATCCTCTCTTCCCCCAGGAGGAGAACTCCTCAAGCCAATGAAAGAAAAAAGGTTTGGGCTGCCCACGTGAATATAGAAGAGCAACCTAAACGTTTCCATTAAGAAATCTTAATTAAAAAACTTTCACTAAGGAAGGCTGCTGCTGTAATGGGAAGGTGTCTTAAAGGACAATCTGACTAATGCAGGGTATAACAAATGTCTGCAACAGCAAACAACAGCAAGAAGTCGATGAGCAAAGTCCCAGGCTGTATGACTCCATCCTTTAACCCCTTAGAGCTCACTGCTGGAGCAGGATCAAATCCCTGCTCCACTCCAGAAAGCATGTCTTAATGGAGAATTTTTGAGACAAAGAGAAGATGCACAGTGGCATAAGGCTCTCTGTGGCAGCAGTAAACCCAAACAGCCTTTCTGAGGAGAACTGAGCTCCTTCTGAGCCCTGTTCCCCTGCTCAGACTTAGTGATGAGTCCCCCCCAAGGGCTGCAGCTCCACAACCATGGTGGGGATGCGGGAACATGTCACAAGAGGATGCTGTGGACCTTGAGGGGATGTTGCAGCCATGGAGGGGCCTCACAAAGAGTGACACATGAAGGGATGCTCAAAAACCCTTATTCTGATTTCAGCCTCATAGATGTCTACTGGGAGACAAGAACAGCCGACTATAAGCAGATGAGGAGACTCCTGGAAATTCCCTTGCCTGGCCAGCCACGGTGAGAAGGACCAGAGCTGCTGCAGAGCACCAGCTTCCCCATCTCTGGGGCCTGCCTGCTCTTGGCAGTGAGTTGCCATGGCTACAAAGTGAGCTGCTTTGAGGGGGAAAAGATGAAATCTGGCCTGGCTGCCAGTCCACAGCTACCCTGGGAGCAGTGGCAGTGCCTTGTGCAGAGTACACCAGTGTGGGAGAGCTCTGATGCCTCCAAAAGCCTCTGCCCATTCCAGGGCTTCCAGCTCTCAGGTGCTGCATACGAGCTTTGGAATAGGAAAGTGAAGTCATCCTGTGCTATAACAGGAAATGAGGAAGAACTCACACCTTTTCTAACTTCACTGTCGCTGGAGGGCTCTTGTCCCCATTCCCTGGCCAGCTGCTGGCATGGGAAGAGCTGTGCCTGTCTCCACCATCTCCATCTCCTGGGCACCACAAAAGCTGATGTGCAACAAGGGTGTCCTTGGGCCACATCCAGAGCTTTGTCTCACTCCCCAGCATGGCTTGGCAGTCTCACCATTCCCTCACTCCAAAGCAGACCTCTGCCTCAAGGAGGTTGTTTTTAGCTCAATGCAGCCAGGGACTGAAAACCTTGTATTAGGGGTGAAGTGTGAGCACAGTGCTGCACCTAGAAATCTCTTGGCCATGGATTAGTTTTGAGCTCCTTGTTCTGCCTCCAAAAGGAAGGAGAGAGAAAAAACAAAGGGCAAAACAAAGAAAGGGAAAAAGAAGAAAGAAGAGGAAAAAGGAAAAGGAAAAGGAGAAGGAGAAGGAGAAGGAAAAGGAGAAGGAGAAGGAGAAGGAGAAGGAGAAGGAGAAGGA
>NC_031799.1:69323297-69387861 GCF_001522545.3 Parus major | reverse complement strand
AAAAAGAAAAAGAAAAAGAAAAAGAAAAAGAAAAAGAAAAAGAAAAAGAAAAAGAAAAAGAAAAAGAAAAAGAAAAAGAAAAAGAAAAAGAAACTTTGTAAAAAAATTAAAAAAAAAAAATCAAGCAGATCCCATGCCTTCACCAGGTGGCACATACTTTAAGTGTTCCAACAGAAAATAAGGAATGAATCAACAGACCCATGACTATAATCCCTCTTCTGCCAGTTTGGATCTAGTTTGCAATTACTAGTAAGTTCATTTCTAAAAAAAAAAATAAAATTAAACAGGCTCTATATTACTGGCATTTCAGCTGTGTCCTCACATGTATACTGGCACCCTGTGCACCCAATTTTATACCCTGTGCACCAAATTTTAACTGCAGCCAGTTCTGAGGCTAGAACTCTGATGCTTTTACTTACAGCAGTGAAGCATCACTGCTACAGTGCCGCCTTTTACCTATTTAAACTGAAGTCTGAAAAAACAGGATGCATCTGACAGAGTCCTCCCTCTCTCTTACAGCAGATTGCTCTCTCTCAGCTGTAAGAGGACTGATATTTTCCCCATGTATCTCTTTCCACATGACCTATGAACAGCCTGGACATTGATTTCACAGAATGATTTTCATTTTTCCACATTTCCCAGCCCCCCTGCATCCTATGTCAGGCCCAACATGATAGCAGTCCTTCAGTTCCATTAGCAGGATCCATCAGCCCATTGGTTTGGATGTGGTGAGCTCTAGGAACTCTTCACAGAAGCAAAAAAACTCACTGGCACATCCCCAGTGGGCTTTAAAGCCAGATGAAAAATTGAGAAAAAAACCAAAACCTTAAAAGTCTTTATTTTCCCCTGTAGCTGTAGGAAGCCAAATACAAGAGTTAAATTAAAAGGAGATTACATAATTTTAAGATTCCTACCACTCTGTTTTCTTTGCTTCCTCTTCCAAAATTTATAGAAATACTGTCACAAACTGAATCTGAGTGACAGGTGAAAACAAATTTAGGCAAGGCAAGATAATATCTAAAATTTAGTCTTTTCAATCTCAGAAAGAATTAGTTTCTTGGGCAAAGAAAGATCACCTGTCTTGAATCACATAAAGACAGAAGTTCTGCTGCACATGTAAGGGAAGGGTCCCACCCACAGGGCAAGGAAATGTGCACCCCAATTTCCTCGCCAGCTCACTTTCAGAGTGCCTCTCACTGCAAGAACTGGCACTACCAGCATGGTTATTTCTACCTTCATTCACTACTCAATCTTTTAATTTATATTAACAAATTGGAGACTGAATTTTTAATTTTTTACTATTTATTATTGCCCGTGTCTCCCCCCACATTTGCACAACAGGAATATAAAATGGCTTTACATGCAGAAAACTGGATTTTTCCTCTCACTTTTCCTTACATGTCACACTATAAACAGAGCCTTACAGACAAGGTTCTCTATATGCTGCAGGAAAGGGGACAAGACTTCCAAAAACGAGATGGATTCTCTTGTTTTTGTAACAAGTTTTGCTGCTGCAGAGAGGAAGAGGGAGCTGTAAGCTCTGGCAGCAGACAGGATGAGATGAGCCATAGGGAGGAAATGAGTCACAGCCCCAGAGGGGCAAAGGGAGTTCCCCAGAGGAGAGACAGCAGAAATCAAAGCCTGCTGTCCTCCTGGGACACCCTGAAGGAGACAGCAGCTGGGACAAAGTGTACCACTGGGCAGGAAAACCCACCACTATCATGCCTCTGATGCTCAGAGCCATTTTGAACTGTGAAAGGGCTGTGAAGAGTTAAAATTCCTCAGATTCTGTCTTTCTGAGACATCTTTCAGTATTTCTCAGTACAGCAGGGAGATGCTTGAGACTCACAAATGTAATCAGAGTACCAGAAAAAAAAAAAAAAAAAAAAAAAAAGCTGAATAATATAACTTAACCAAAGTAATGATGCTCAGTTGGCATTGTTTTGATTCCCAGGAATGGTAGAAATCAGGGTACACCACTGACCCGTTCTGGAAGGCCTGGGCTGTGGACACAAAAACCTCTGCACAGGGAATATTAACCCAGGTATGAGTTACCTCGAATAAACTTGCACTGCCAGTGGGACAATTCGAAACATCCAGTAGTCATTAAAAATGGGAAAAAAAAAAAAAAAAAGAGAAAAAAAAAAGAAAAAAAGGTGAAAAGCAGTGTGGTGAAATTTATTGGGCAAGGTCCAGAGCAGACATCTTCAGCTGGGAAAGACAAGTGTATAAAATCTGAGCGAAGCCCCTTGGCCAGACCTCCTGGGTGTGTGGTGCAGCTGATTTTGGGGTGTTTTACAGAGCCCTGGTCCACATGGGGAGGAGATGGAGAGGAGGGGAGGCAGTGCATCCCCGCTGACAGGCGGGAGACTCTCCCAACAGCACAAGCACAGCAGTGCCAAACTTGTCCCAAACATGTCGTTTCTCTTCCCAGAAATTCAGATCCGAGTTAGAATGACTCTTAAGAACATTCCCGCACAGGATTTCTGGCAAGGCAAACAAGGAAACCGAAGAGTACAAGCACAGTCTTGTCAATAAGTCTGTGCCACGGAGCCCGGCTCCTCTGCAGAGTCAGGGAAAGCAAAGTTTCAGCTTTAACAACCTGGCTCCTCCACAGTCCGGGCACTGCTGCGGGTGAGTCACGCCTTGTGCATCCATAAAGAGCCACTCTGTAAACACGGCAGACAGCGAGCAGCAGCGGGGAGCGGCAGGACTGCGGTCAGAGGGAGGAAAACCATCCGGCAGCCAAGCACCCACTCGGTCCAGCCCCGGGGACAGGGCGCCTGACCCCAGAAATAAACCCTTGTCCAGGCAAAGGGCTGCTCCCCGCCTCAGACCGCTGCCATCATCTCCCCGAGCCCTCCCACAGCGCTGTGGAATTCCCTTTCGAGCTTGTTTTGATATTTCCCATCCCCAGAGGCGTCCTGGCTCCCTAGGGATCGTCTCTCCGGAATGCGAAGGTGATCCCCCGGCTCTTGCCGCAGACCCACACGGCTCGGCAGCCGGGGCAGAGGATGCCGAGGAAACATCCCCGCACAGACAAGGGCACGCTGGCACTGAACCCTTTAAACTCCTTGTTCTTCACAAATTACCAGCCCTCTTGCAACCACTGGCAGCGGGTTTGGGGATTAAAAGGATCGGTTATTACACAGTGCTGGCAGAGCTTTGGCAGAGTCTTTTTAAAAAGCATAACCTTGCTATCATGATTTATCCATATTTATTTTTTTTTCTTTTCCCCTGCAGTGGGAAAGGGGATTTTCACAGGTGCAGGTATCTTAATCTGGTTTATGCAAAGTACTGTTTCCACACTTTACTGTTGCAGAAATAAAGGTTTTTGGACTCCACCTAAAAGTGTGGCAGTGGAAAGCAAATACTTGCAGTGAGGTTTGAAGCTGGCTCCTGGCAAGAACAAGCAACCACATTTCCTCCAGCTGTGGCAAATTCTGAGGGGTGGAGGAGGATTTTGACTTTCTGGTGTAGGTGGGCACTTGCACTCATACCGTGTTATTTGCAAAAATCTCTGTTTTCAGGGTCTAAAACAGCAGGATGCATTTATTTTCTCACTCGAGGCTGTCAAGTTTGCCACATTTAATAATTGCACATTAATTATTTAGCTTATTACTCCACCCCAAAGCTGCAGTGCCGCTGACCTGGTGCCTCAGGAGAGCAGAGCAGGACAGATCTGTCATGGAGCTCACTGGGGTGAGTCACAGCAGAGCTGCGAGGGGAGCAGGCATGGGGTGAGGGTGTCATCCACCTCCCAGCACGGATCCGAGGGATCCAGCCCCCCTCTCCTGCCAGGGAGCTTCTCTGCTCCTCCTCCAGAAGCAGCCTGGGAATTTGGACGTGGGCATGGGGTGCTCTGCTGGTGCGAGGGCAGAGCACAGCATCCCCATGAGCAAGGGTGGCTCCGGCAGCATGAGCCTGGGCACGGTTGTGTTTGTCCCATGCAGTGCCACCACAAGCCACCCCACACCAAACAAATTCATTTCCTCAAGAGGAGGATTTCCTGTTACTCCTCTCCCGCTCTGCGGTAGCTTGAGTTACTTGGGATTTTGCCACATTTGGGGCTGCTGTGCACAAAACCGAAGTTCCCCCAGAACTGCCCTCCCTACATTTGCCACCCGCCCACATTTGCGGAACACTGCTGGCGCAAATGGATGTCGTCTGCAGATGGAGTTTCGTCACCTACACAGCCCGGCACAGGGCACTAGACACCCCCAGGCAGCTCTGGGGTGGTCCCCCCTGCCCACAGAGCATCACCTCAGCTCACAGGACTGTCTGGCCCCATCAGCCTGCCTCGGAGAAGCAGCATGTGGATCTGCATAGATGCGACAGATTTGTGGGTTTGTGATATGCAAAAAAAAAAAACAAAAACAACAACCTTCTCTGTCACAGCTTATAATGATTTGCACGTCAGCCGCATTCAAATCGTGCTGGGTTGCTCTACCAAGTGGTTTCACTGCAAATCAAGTTCTCTGCACTCCTGTGCTCTCGCTTGCTCCTCAACACCCACAGAAACGGGTTTTGCCGTGCAGAGCTGCCCCAGCGCACATCTCGGGGCAAACACAAGCCCAGCAGATTAAAAGAGAAAAGAGGAACTGAGGACTGCTCCCAGGGGAAAGCAGTGTGTGCTGAGTGGAAGCTATCCACGCTTTGGCTCCATTAATGCCATATGTCTGATTTCAGAGGAGCATGAGCAGGAAGGGGAGCTGCTGCAAGCAGGGATGTCCTCGGGCAATGCGTGGCAGAGCCTTTCACCCAGCTAAGCTGCGCTGAGTGCCGTGGCCCTGGTGTTCACATATCCAGGCTGACCTCAATGCCCCTTCAATCTGCTTGCTTTTTTTTTTAACTAGGAAAAACGTCGGCTGCCTTCAGAGCAACACAGAGTTGTAAAACACTGTTGTAAAATATTTTCCATGCTACCCATGTTTCCTTTCCAAGCAATACCAGCTCCATGTTTCCATGCGTTTCTGAAACAAGAAAAAGTTTACTGCAAAGCTGTGTTGCAATTTCCCATAAAATATTCCTGTGCCTCCCTGTCCTTAGTTTGGCTTCCTGTGTGTTGTTTTGACTGGAAGCTGTGCTTTTTCAGAGGCACCAAGTGTGGTATTATCCTAAGAAAAGACCTGTGAAACTTTATCTGTAAGGGAACCCATCATGCCAATGATAGAAAAGAACTCGATCTATGCAACTGAGAAAACATGAAGAGGGAAATAATGGCAGGGCAGTGGATATAATCCACAGGGAGGCAGGCTGTAAGCAGATACATGGTTGTTAATATTAATGCAGCTTTTAACATATTAATGTCACTTTCAGATGAGGCACTAGTTAACCAAGTTAAACACAGGATGAACCAGATGCTAACAAGGCTGATAAATGCTCCACATCCACTAACTCCCATGCAGCCAATCCGCAATTATTGAGCAGACAGAACCCAGCATGGTCATTTCCCTGCCTCTCAACAGGAATTTCTTGTTTGCCAGGGGTTTTTTTATTTTCATACCCTGTCACAAGTGCAGAAGGAAACACTATGGAAGTACTCTTGTAATTACTGACATTTTGTTTCACAGCCAGCTACTGAAAGAATACAAGAAGAATCACAGAATCACAAAATAATGTAAGTTGGGAAAGACCCCTGAGATCATCGAGACCAAGTGTTAACGCAGCACCACCAAAGCCAATACCAAACCATGTCCCCAAGTGTCACATTTACATGCCTTTTAAATCCCTCAAGGGCTGGGAGCTCCACCCCTGCTCTAGGCAACACCACTCCCCAAACAACCAAGGATCAGGGAAGAATTTTCAAACCCTAGGACAAAGCAAGAGATATTTTGCAGACCTGGCAAAAGAGCATTTTTTGTTTTATAACAACTAGCACTGTCCAGGTCTCTCCCAGAAGCACAGTCCTAAAAACCCCCAAGGAGCAGCTGCAAAATCTTTTTTTTTTTTTTTATTACAGGATCATGGTCACTCCGTGCTACTTGTCACTGACAGCTACAGATGATACCTAGCTACAGGGTGCTGCTCTGGATAACCCTTGCAAAAGCTGAGTGGAGGCAGGTGGAAGAGTTTTTTCCTCCCATTCCTAGTCCTAGATGATCTCCAAGGTTTCTGTCAAAATTCTGCCTTACGCTAACATTTTTGGTGTGTGACTTCACTGCAGAGTTATTATACCTATCAGTGCTGTTTTGAGTTATTCTTCTTCAGTGTTTAATCATTAGTCTTTTTTTCTACCTGTGAATCATGGTAACATTGCCTAGTGGTAAAGTGCATTACATCTTGTACAAAACAGTTGCAAGATATTTATGGATGTACAAATATATATGCACACTATTTCTAAAGTAGTTGAGAATTAGCTTTAATTTGCTTTTGGATTAGTTATAAACTTTTTCAACCTTGATTGCATGTGTATCTGTGCATGGGTTAGACAGTGAGAAAAAGAAAAGACAAACCAAAATATAAGCAGGGATGTGAGGACATTACCTTCATCACTCTGGTATCAAAAGTCACACACTGCATCTTTGCAAACCAAAGCAGACAAATTTGAACTTCTTTTACCAGATGCATTTCAGAAAACCACAACTTTTTTTCACAACCCTTCCTCTGGGGAGCCTCTTAATACCAAGAATCTCAGGATTAATTTCACCTGAAGAAGGGTAGTGCCCTGAGGGAAGCATTGTTCACCTTGATCATTAAGGATAAGTGCACTGTGGCACTGGAGGGAATCCTATCAGTCTCAAGCGAATCACTTTTTCTGTAGCAAATGGAGACTACGTGAGAAAATGTCCAAGGAGTACACGGAATTTTTAATCTCTTGCATGGATTTTATGGCACAGTTCAAAGCATTTTCCAAAAATCTGCATATTGACAGTGTAAGCTGTACTTAAAAGCAATGTGTTTTATTTTGTTAGCATGGATTTCTACTGATTTTGAAACCCTAGTGTATAAAGAGTTTAAAGTATATTTCTAAATACACAAGGCTTTTTTGTCTTACCTATCACAGAACTCACCAATCTGCAATTTCTACCTACAGACTATTCCAACCCTGCAGTTTAAGCATCCAAGATGAATGGTATTGTCATTTTCATATGTGTAAATCTTTACAACTCAGACTAATAAAAATCAGTGAGGCCTAGTTCATATATTTTCGTGTATTCTCATAACTCAGTTTACACTGGGGAGAACGTACCTCATCTTGGGAAAGTTCTCTGCAGATAAAACCAGCAGATGCGAGCTGCAGGCTGGCCACTCCTACATAGCTGCAATGTTTGACATTCACTGGGGCAACGCCTCACTCATTCTGCTGCTCTTCATTTTGGACTCACTTTGGGGTTACAACCTCATCTGGATCTGGATCTAGCACAGAAAAATGCCTGTGGTTTGCTAAAAGCTTAATTTATAGTGAGGTTTTCAAGTCAATTACCTTGAACTTCTGACTCCCAGAATGACAGCATCCTTCAGCTTCCCCAGCAGAAACTGGGGGGGGGACACAGGACCAAACACACGTGGGTGGAACACAATCCTGAATGGTGAAGGGTACAATTTTAATTTTTTTCCCCCTCCTAGTTGTATGTGATACATTGTACTAAACTTTGGGATTTGCTGCATTTCAGTGTAACAAAGGAGAAAATTTGGATAGATAAAATTTTTCATACATATCACCCAAATACATCTCCAGGAATTATTCAAGATTAGTTTAGAAATTATTTTGGTTTTTAATTAAAGTTCATCTCAGTATTTAGGGAATCAAAAAATATCAAACCTCAAGGGAGACTCTAATTTTCTCTTGGTTGGTGTCAAATTTATGTCTTCTGTGTGAGGAGAAGAAATCTCCACTCAGCAGTGGGACGGAGTCCAGCATGAAATCTTCAGACTGCACTAAACTAGCAGAGGACAAAAAAATTATATGATAAAAGATGTTCATAACGTGCAAAAATATATGTATCCATAGATAAAGAAAGAAACCTTTCTTTTCAATAGTAAGGATTGGCATTATTGCTTTCTAGAGCAAGAATGTCATCAAACTAGGCTTATCAACAAACAAAACTTCCAAGACTTAAAATTCCAATTTCCATTTACTGAACATGCTGTGAACACAAACAGTAGAAGAAGAAATGAAATATACTTGTCTGTCTTTGTTATTGTGGTGTGATAAAACAGGGTGAGACTGAACGCATCAAATTAAAAAGACAAAAAAAAAAGTAAATCCTGATCATTTTGGGTTTCAAAGGAAGACAAGGGAACAAATGCAACGAGCTTCTTTGTAAACCACAGGAAGAGGAACAAAGAAATGTTTAAAAACTATTTGTTTAACTAGTTTTTATACTAAGACTTCTTTTAAACTACCCTAGATAAAAAAAATCCAGTTACACAAGAGATTTTGTACTTTATTTTGTAGATTTTGAGAATGACTCATAAGCTTGCAGTCATACCATTATGCAAGTTATATTAATAAAATATGTATGCTTGGCAAAAATTTCATCCCATCCTGCCAGAATTTTGAGCACCTTTTTATTGGGAAGCATTTGACGTCAACTGGTGCCTTTTGGAGATGAAGCATGATGGGGAAAATGAGTCTGTGATTCTCCATTCCAATTTTAGAATCCTAATACCTTGAATTACATGGAAATGCATCCATGACTATTAAAAGCACACAAACTCTTTTTGAATACTTGTTCACATCACTGTTGTAAAAAACAACCTGTGTGTTCCTGATGTGGTCACCTGCTCTTTTTCCAGCCAATAAACATTGAAAAAACTGATTTTTTTGTGCCATCCATCACTTCTTGCATCTGTTTCTGAAGTGAAGAACTCCATGGCTAATATCAGGTAAAATCTCAGCAAGGCTCAGTGGATTTGTTCACTTGCAGACATTCTGAAGGAATAAGTAGAAACTGTGACAGAAAACACAGTGTGATTTTGATACCACACACTTGTACACTGTTGCAAGCTGCAAGGAAAACTTATTTTGCCATAATTAAAGATAATAAGCGTCAGACTGACTTGGATAATTACTAGTGACTGCTCCACTCAAATACCCAAATCTTTACCCAAATGAGTAAACTGTTGGAGTGGTGTTTAGGCCTGCAGTATTTAAAAAGCTGACTCAGGCACTCATCAGCTGACTCTCCTTCTGTCAGAAAAACAAGAACCTGCTTTTCCATCCCCAGGTAAATATGTGCTGTCTACATCCTTTACATATAAAAGTACTCTCAACTAGTTAAAAATAAACTTAGGAAGAAATTGCCAATAAATGATGGTTTCTTGAAGCAGTGGCAAGTTAGAGGAGCAATCTAGTAGATTCAACAAGCCCTTGGCCCTAAAGCAAGATTTCCATGCAAGGCTGGATGGAGCCCAGTCAGCTTACATAGCACTGCAACAACTGCAGGAACTGGGGTAAATGTCTGAACAGCTCCCCTCCTTCCCACAGCAGCATTCAAACCTCATTTATAAACTGAACCTACTGGCAGAGCTGGAATGGGTGATGTGCTCCTGGGTCAGCAGAACCCTGAATGCCCAGCGTGATGCAGGCTGACATCACCAAGGCTTTCATGTGTTACTGCCCTGCTCCACCACTCCAATTACCATCAGCTCCAGCTGCTTGTCATCAGGCACGTCGCAGTGAGATGGGTGAGGCTTCCTGAGGGTTCCCTGGAGCCCTCTGCCAGCAGGGAGGGTCTGCTGCCTGCGGCACAACCTGCTGGAGCTGCCGGAGTGACCCCAGGTAAACCTGCACACAGCAGCCCCGTCTAGAAGCCATGCATTTTAAACACGGCCCTCACCTCCACCTCCTCTGGAGCACCTTGCCCGAGTGTCACAGGCTGAAACACTTCAGAGTCAGCCAAAAACCTGCACGGATCTAATCAGAAAGGAAAAGCAGGGGTGGCCTTAGGCAGATCCATCCTGTTATAGATACATATTATATTGTTGGCTTTTCGCAAATACTGGAATGAATGTTACATGTATAATGTTAGAAACCTTTGTTGTATTAGTGTGGTTCCTTCTATTTCTGTTGTTGATGAAGCTTAGAAATGGTAGTATAATATACATATGTGTTGAGCTATGGCATGGTATTGGAGCGGGGACTACTTTTAGTAGTATAACCCAGGGACTAGAGGAGATGGTTGGAGAGCCCCCCCATTCTTAGATTATCTTGTCCAGATGAGGACAGCAGTAACCAGAGCTCTGTGGGAGGAATTTATTGCATTTCTGTTATCAGGTAATGTGAAGCTCGGTGGTGCCAAGAAGATTGATTTATTGAGAAGGGGGAGAGTCAAAAACTAAACAAAGAAACATCCAGAACTTAAGGAGAGTGTTTGAATCATGTATGTGAATTTATGAATATGTACTAGGATTCTGTTTTTAAGGCATAATCCTTTGTTAGTAAGGTGTGCTCTCTTGGCTGAATGCAGAGACACCTGGCCGTATCTGTATACTTTATTTTTATCTCCTAATCGTCTTTCTATTAAACCTTTAAATTCTATAAAAAAATAAAATTTATTTTTTTATGAATGTGAACCTCGTTTTCCACAATCTGAACATTGCCTCTCTGTCTGCAGAAAAAAAAGCCATTTCCCAAGACCTCCAGGGGAGACCTCACCTGAGAGTCGAGGGTGGAGGCACTAATTTGGTTTACAGGCTTCTTACCGCTTAGAACGCGGATTAGTCCTACTGCTTCTTCCCCAAGAAGCAGGTGATGAGCATTCCCTAAAGACAGGGACACTTTTCCTTTCTCCTGCTAATAGACAGGGCCTCCTGATCCAAGAACGTGTTCAGAACTGCTTCTGTTCCCCCTTCAGAGCAGTGCAACTCATCCAAACAGCTGTTCCACCCATCCAGCCCCAAACACCGACTTCTTTTACTGCACACAACCTGGCAAGACAAACTTGTCAAACTGTGCCCATTCCTGCACGCAACACCTGTGTTTTCCATTTTATAACCTGGCCTGCAACAAACCCCCTGGATGTGGGGTTTAACACCGCACCAACCTACGGGATGCGTGGCCAACTTCCGAAACAAGTGTGTTTGTGTGGTGGGAACGAGCTCACGCCAAGGTGATGGCCAAGGCTGGAGCCAGCCGGGAAGCTGGGCTGGCACAGCTCTAGAGGAGCCAGAGGCTGGTGGAGGAGCCTGGATGCAAAGGTTGGGGAAGGAGGCTGTCATAGGAACAGGGTGCCCAATTTGGAGTGAAGCTGGCAGAGGAGCCGCGTGTTGGAGCAGCTCCAAGCATCCTCCGCCCGGCTCCATCCCGGGGAAAGGGCAAAATCCTCGCTGTGGGCTGCCATGGAGCCTGGAGCCGCCGAGGGTCGGCTGTCGACACCCAAATGCTCTCACAACGGGAATGACTTTATTGAGGAGGAGAAAGTCTGCACCTCTTCCCCCCACCCCCCAAACAGCGCTATTTTAAAGAAAAGCCACTCTCGCTCCAGCTGGGCACCCTCCTACCACAGGCTCCCCGTCCCCTCCCCGCCTCCTTACCCCGGACCCGCGGCCCCCCTGGTTCCCCCGTCCCGGCTGGGCCCCGGCAGGAAGGGGAGGGACCGAGGGCCATTCCAGCCGCCCGTGGAGCTCCTCTTCCCCGCCATCGGCATGTCGGCGCCCGGGACGGGCAGGCAGCCGCTGCCCGCGGCGGTAAGGCGGGCTCGGGGACGCGGGGAGGGCTGTGAGGAGGGCGGCGATGCCCCTGGTGCCCCGCGGCCCCGGCGGGGGAGCGGCTCCGCGCCGGGCGCCGCCCTGGGCGCGTCCCGGGCCGGGCACTGCCGGGCAGGACGGGCAGGAGGAGCAGCCGCAGCGCCATGGCTTTCGCCCGCTGGTGGTACGCCATGGTGAGTGCGGAGGAAAGCGCCGGCAGAGCCGGGAGCACGGCGGTGGGGAGAGGGAGCACCGCTGTGGGGAGCCGGGAGCTCCCCTGTGGGGAGCCGGGAGCACGGGGTGGGCCGGGCCGGATGCTCCCGCCATTCCCCGGCGTTGGGGACAGAGAAGGGGGTAAGGAAAGAGGGGTACTGGTGCGGCTGGAGGTGACACAGCGCTTTTTTAAAGAAAAAAAAGCCTCAGTGGCTCGGGCCAGGTGGAAGCGGTCCTCCCGCTGTCCCTCCGCATCCCATCCACTGTCAGAAAAGCGACGCAGGAAACTGAGGGTTCTGGTGCTGTTAGCAGTTTTCCTCGTAGTTCCCCGAGTAACTCGGGCTCGCGGGGTGACGAAAGCGCACCAGAAAGCGTAAGACGGGATTTTTTGTGGGAGTGTTGCTGTTTCGGAAGAAAACGGCGCTGCGCCTTTTCCCAGGAGCGCGCTCTCCTCTGCAGGTGCTGCCGGGAAGAGCCATCGCTTGCCAGACCCTCCCTGAGCAAACCACGGCTCCCTATGGCTTGGACAGACTTGGGTCGCTGCTCGTTACTGTGACGAACCCTCGACTGCTTTAAAAAGGCTTTAAAAAGCTTTTAAGAAACCTTTACAGTTTGTTGTGCATGGGAGGAAGGGGTTGGTCTCTGTATTCTTTCAGTATGGAGTGGCGAGAAAAAGTTTGCATTCTGTTAAAGCTTTACAGAAAGCATATGTTGTGAAATGTTGGTTTGAGGGAAAATATCACTTTTATGTATTTCCTATGTATATGATCGGTCAGGTTAAATCTCTTGGTGTTAGAACTGTACTTTTAAGTTGCTCTGTGTAGCTTGGATCAGTTTTAGCGCTGATTTAGCAGTGATCACTGCTTTAGCTTGATCACTGTTTTAGCAGTGTTTTCGGGTATCAGCCATTGTGAGTCGAATCAGTGTGGTGGAGGTGACACAAAATCAGAGGGGAAAGTTTGAGAATTAACTGCACTAAGCTGTGTCATTGCATCCAGGGGAAGAAAAGATACTAAGATTTGGCTGTGTGTGTTGAGGTAAGAAGTCTGTTCCCACAGCTGCTCCTTTGGAAGCCCCTGTTTGTGGTTGTTGGCACTTGTGGGCCTCCACGTGGGACTGGAGTCCTCTCTCGTGCATGTGATTCACACTGGGGAGGTAGGAGAGGCAGGAAACGTGGGTGAGAGGAACAGACACAAAGGAGATGGATGTTTTTTCTGGCTGGTGTATTTAAAGCTGGGGTTGGATGTAATAAGAATGTGGGTTTCACCTTTTGATTCCTTACCTAGCTTGATTGTAACTCCCCAACAACTCTTTTGTATCTGACAGTTTTCCAAGCAGTGTCAAAGAACTCTGTCTTCCTCCCAGTTCCAGCTGAGAGCGAAGGTCAGCTTCCCATCTCCTTAAACAGTGGTAATGCTGAGTCGATTGCCTTCAGCTGAGAATCTTGCAAGACTTCACTTCTCACCCAGTTACTGCACATCCACTGAGATGCTGTGCAGAGGCCTTAAACCAAAGGCTTGTTAATGCCTTCTAAATCTCCTGAGATTTTGAAGGAATTTCTTGGAAAGCCTTTAGTGAGGGTTGGATTTTTGTGCACATAGGTGTCTGTTCATTTGTTAGTAATTTTCTCTGCTTTTTCACCAGTTGCTTTCTAGTTTATGAGCACTATTTGAGTCAGAAGTTTAAAGGTATGTCTTAATACTGTGGTGACATTTTTGTGCACTTTAGAACAGGATGAAGATCTCAGGATAAACTTTCTTGCTCATGACACTTATGTATTTTCGTGAACATGTGATTATGGGTAGGATTGTGTGGGTTTTTTCTTAGTTAGTAAGGTTGGAAAATATTTTGAGCCAGCTTAAAAGCTACGAGGAATTGTTAGCTCATGAGTTAAACTAAAATTGTCATTTCAGCTGTACGCCCACTGTTGATGTGACAAGGCTGGAGCTGCTCTGATCCACTGCCTTGGTTAGGAATCTGTATCTTTGGCACTGTAAAGGAAAATGAGCAGAAATGGAAAGAGTGCCCAAAGAAAAAGTCGGCTTGTCATCACGAGTTGTGAATATGACTGAGCGGTGAATGTACACTGTCCCAAAAAACCTGAGCTTAGGCTTCTGACTAAACAGATTGATTTACTGCCTGGTTTTTGGTTTTTGTTTTGTTTTTTTTTTTTGTTTCTTTGGAGTTTTTTTTTTGTTGTTTTGTTTTCTTACTGTATTTAATTTTTTTAGTGGAGGGTTCAAAGCTTGGAAATCCAGGTGAGAAAAGAGCTGTTGAAGGCCGCTATTGAAACAGGATCCTTCATCATACTTTATGCATTAAGTGTTCAGGGAGCCAGCATGGTTTCCTCAGGTGTACTGTGAAGCTCTGCTTCCCAAGGTTACCTCTTCAGGACAGCAGACTTTCCTGCAAGGCAGTACTTTCACGGGCTGTTTTACTATCTGAGGCCAGGGAGTGAGTATCAGGGCTCTGTGTGTACACAGTGCATTACTCAACTTACTCAAAACAAAACAGCTTCAGTCTGACCATATGTGCTTTGTGCCCTGAGTTGGAATAAACATATTTAGGCTCTGAGTCAAAGTGTCTTTATTATAGATGCTGTTTGACATAACCTTCTGGAAGGAGATGTCATGCTTTTAATGTCTCTGTGTCTTTAATTTGGGGGTAGAAAAGTTGTGGTCCTTGTCCTGGTTCGTTCTGCATCCTCTCTGCACATTAAAGCTGCCCTGGGGTCCTTCAGGGCGTTGTTCTGCCTGAGGGGTGGTTGAGGGAATCCTGCCAGTCCCCTTCCACAACTCTCTTTTCCTATTCCTGGGTCTGGGTGCCCTTTTGGTGCCATGGTCCTGTCTGCTGTGGGTTTCTTTGGTATGAAGATGAGGAGGTGGACTTAGGGAGGAAGGGTAGCACCAGACTCAGCCCCGATGAAGGCCTGACATACTCAGTAGGAGGCAAGTATTTAGTTCTTACATTCCCTGGCTTTATTTAATGAAAGAAAAAAAAATAATAATAAAAAAAAAAGGCAACAACTAGAGACCCTGCACTTCTTTTGGTGTTGCTGCTTTTAAAGCTGTGTCTGAATTTGAAGAAGAAAGCAAATGAAAGTAATAGAAGACTTTAATAGCTGGATTCAGGATAATACTTGATTTTTGGAGCATTTTAATGCTAAGGGTATCCATGCAAGAAGATAGCCTCATCAAGAGTGTTCTCCTTTAGCTCCTGAGCCTCTTGGCAGTGCTGGCTCTGAAATTCCCGTTCTGTCAGCAACAGGACACTCACTGGCATTGCTCTTAACTGATGTGTGTGCAATGTGCTTTTATTGTAGCTGTGAAAAGCACAGATAGCTGGGTAAATTGTGTCTCTACTGGAAGTGCTATTATGGAGCAGTGAATCAATTAATCTCTTACCTGAATAGACAACCTTGTTTTTCCTCTAAAGAGGCACAAATGGAATATGAGTATAGCATTTCCAATTTCAAAACTCATCAAGTGTCTTAGTCATAACCAAACTCATTTTAAAAACTTGAATTGTTAGAGGTTGTCCAAAACAATTACTGAAATTTTTGTTGCTATAATACTTTTTTTCAGCCTGCCTTTTCTCCTGCTGATGTGCTGGAACTGATTTCTGTTGAAGATAGTGCAGTGATACATGGATCATTACTTTCTCCCTATAGCCATGTGAAGAAAAATCTGCAGGAACTCATTACTTAGTGGATTAGCAGGCTCTACCTCCTGCTGCTCAGTCCTGAAAACAGAAGGGAATAAATGGGTCTTGAATCATCTCCTGTCTTTACTTAACAAGACAAACCAGACGTGAATCCTCCCTCCCAGATGTCTCAGTTGCTGTGGGAAGTTACACTAGCTGAGATAGTAGAGAGTAGCTATATTATGTTGCCTTTTATATTAACTTCTTGCTTTTTGTTTTTATTATTTTTGAAAAGAGATTTTGGAAAGTTCTTGAGGAACCACCACTTTTCAGGGACACACACAGTTACAAGATGCTGGATACCAGGATACCAGTGTGTGTTCTGGGAAAATTGTGTCTTTCTTTACATTGCTGCACATGGGAAGCTACTGGGATTGTGTATCAGGTTAAGTGAAAGGAAGAGGAGGAGATAAAAGGTGCAGGAGGTTCAGGGATCCTGGAAGAACTGTGTTTCCCAGTGTGCATCTGTGCCTGAACTGTTGGAACATTTATTTTTTTCTGCCAGCACCAGAATTACAGCAGTCATGGTAACATGGTAACTTTCTGTCAGGTGAGGAGGTGCTGTCAAGCATTTCAGTGTATCTGAGGGGAGTTCAGATGTTGGAGTGGGTTGCACACATCATGTTGGTGTCTCTGAGAGCTGTTCAGTAGCTGCTGAAGCCTGTGGTTCTGACATTTCCAAAACAAGCACTGGAGAGTGAGGGATGAGTGATAAGCTGAATATCTTCCAGACCTTTTCATGAGAACAGTCATGTGGCTGCCCTAAGAGTCATGACCTTCAGTTTTTCTTGAAGTTATGCAGCAGGCCATTTAGAAATCCTGTCCATTAGTGAGAAGAAAAACTTTAAATGTTCCCTGCTGTCATACTGTGGTAGCTGAAAAGAATCATCCTTGCACTCTGATGTATGAGAATTTCTTTGTGTGGAAGATATGACTTAAGATCTAAGTAACTACACATCTATTTTCTCTGTTCACAGCATGGTGACAAGAAGGCAAGTGAAGCTTCTTCCAAGGCAGGAGAGAAAAAAGCAGAAGTGGAAGAGGTAAATTCAAGTGTCTGAACATATTAAAAAGAAAAGTTGGCAATGAATTTCCTCACAGACTGATGTTTGACTTTTGATAGCAAAGTGGTAGTTTTTGGACAATTCACTCACTCCAGACAGTCATTAGTCATCCCAGGAATGTTTAGTTTTGTCTTGTGCTGCTGAGCAGCCTACTAGAAATGTTTGGGTTTTTTTCTCTGTTCAGATTTTCCCTAATATTTCACATTGGTATCTGTGGAAGTTAGTTCAGTGGAGTGTCTGCTGTGCAGTGCTGGTACAATGTGAGACACATCTTATGGCCCTGGTTTTTCAGTTTCCCAGAAGTACAGGTGAAGGGAGTGCACTGTGATGCTTTCCACCTGATGGTTCACCCACAGCAGAAGCTGTGTGGGAAATAACTTTGCCCAATCCTGTTTGACTGCACTGTAAATCAGGGTCAGTGAATGCTTTTGTTACAGTCCTCTGAAGTAGATGATTCAAGCAATTGCTTTTCTTTCCTGTTCAGAAAGCAAGGAAGGCTTCCCTAGCCTGAGAACATGTTCCTCCTTTCCTCTTCAGTCAGCTTGTTTTTTTCATAAATACCATTGTGCATTTATACATTCTTGGTTTAATGCCATGTTCTTTGACTGCACATTGTTCTTCTCAATAGAGAAGTGCTGACATTTTTTGGGGGAAGGATGGAAGTCAAGGCTTGTAGTTTGCAGTTCTGGGGCTAATGTTTCTGACCTCTCATTGAGAAAATCTGTTTCCAGAAAAAAAAAGCTCTTACTAAAATTTATTGTCCAGATACTTCTGCTTTTTGAGTCCTTAGAATACTGAATGTATGTTTCCTCTTGTGAATTTCTTCATAATTTTTTCTTTGTTCCATCCACTATGCAGTGCTTAAAAGTGGAAATAGATCAAAAACCTCTTCCACAGACCGACTGAGGGGCATTAACTCCAGTGTGACTCATTCCTACTTCCAAAACACTTCGATTTGTTAAGCAGTTGAGGAAGCAACTCAAAATCTTTCAGCAACTTTTGGAAGAGTCTGCAATGTTACATTTTTTTTTGAAAGTCAGAGATAATTCTTCAATTTTAAGCAGAAATTAGTAATATATTTGTAGAGAGCTTTGTGCAACATTGTCTAGAATATTGAGTTTGTTCACTGGCCTACTAAAAAAGGTTTGGCATTAGAAAAATGACAAGAAAATATGAAGGTCTTTGAAGAGTTTATATCCATACTGAAAGGAAAACAGTAAAATCAGTATGATTGTTGTTTAACCAAAAATAACAACAAACAACTCTTGTGTCTCATATTCTTTGGGTGTATAGTCCTGAAGGAATGAGAGAAGGAGGGTAGAGCTTTGAAAAGCAAACTTAGGAAGGGCCTTACACTGTTTTGAGTAGGAGATGCCAATTAGCCACAGCATCAAATGGAATTCCCATGAATACTGTTAGGGTGTAGAGCAGGCTTCTTAGCCCTTTCTTCTTGGAGACTGAAAAGTAAACTGAAGAAAACACAGCAGGTTTACTGTAGATAGAAACCTGTTTGGTAAGAGGTGGACGTGCACAGAAGGGATGAAGCTGTGATGCCATGGTGGACAGGGTCGTGTTGTCCTTGCAAAGACTGATCTCCATCCCTTCATTGCCTCAAGATGCTAGCCAAGGAAGGACACTCTCATGCTTGTTTGCATCATTTCAGCAGTGCAGCTCAAGCTGTAAGTCTGGATTGGATGGGGGATCTGCTTGCACAGCTTTGGGTTGAGTTTGGCACAGTGTGTCAGCCCAGTGATGAGCAGCTGAGTGTGTGTCTGTGCATGGAGCCTTGTAGAAACAGGCAAAAGATATGCTGGAATTTCCAGATGTGTTAAAATATCTAATTGAAAAACAAAATAAAGGCAGTTTTTCATGAGTGTAGATGTCTAAAAAAGTGTGTGTGTTGTATTGGGGACTGCTCCAGGACAAAGTCTCAAGTCACAGGGATCTATCTTAAATCTTGATGTCTTTGTTGTTAGAACCTCATACTTATTGAGTTCACCTTCTAGGGAGAAGACCCTGAAAATCTTGATCAGCTTTACTGAAATGTTTTCATTCCTTGTAGGTGTATGGTGGGGTGTTATCAAAATGGGGGTTGTTGGAATTGCTGGTTGCTTGTGCATGTGAAGCTGTGGCATGTTGTTGCAGCTAGGATGCAGCTGCCACCCAGTAAAAGTGAGTGGTGTGCCACAGGTTTCCCATTTCTGCCCCTCTGTTCTCTCACTGTGATCTGAGATCATGGACCTGAGCCAACATGTTTGCAGCGTGCCATTGCAAAGCACATGAAATAGCTCTTTTCCTTTGTTCCCCTTGTTTCCTGGTATTCCAAGCCTTTTAGCAACTTGTCAACATGTGAGGGGCAGCTGGTGTGGTTTTATTTTATCCCCATCTGGATGTTGTCTTCAGCTTACGTGTGTGTGTGTGTGCCTTTCCACCAGTTTCAGATCACTTCCACTTTTGAGGCCATTGGGACACTAATGCTCTAGAAGCTCTTGGATGAAGTATAAATATAAAGTATAAATGCTTACAAGGGTAGATGGCATAAAATCACTGAAGAAAAACCCAGGATGGTTTATAAAATATACTGAACTTAAGAAATCCCTGGCCCACAAATTGAATCTGGAAGAGTATTTAGAAGAAACATCAGCATGGATCTGAACTGTTTTTACATAATTGATTTTGTTTTCTTTCCTGTCTGCTGCTGACCACTGCTAAAGACAGGGGAATGACAAAAGTGAAGCTTATCCAAACTCAGGAAGGCAGGTCTTGCTCTGGGGTGAGGTGCATGGTCCTGCTATCCTAATCTTGCATGTGATGTCCAGTCAGTGCTGCCTGTCAGAGGGCTGCCCTTGGAGCACAGTGTGTTCTGCTACATAATCACATGAAATTCATAAGAATAACACTGAACAAGTGCTCACATTGTGTGGGGCTGTGGTCTGAAATCCCTCTGCTCTGAGTCAATCCATGTTAATAATATGGAGAAAGACGTGTTGTGTTCTCTTGTTACTGTCTCAGAGGGAAGTACCAAGGAGAGATTCTGTATCTGTATAAAAGCCCAGCCTGTGCGTGGCTGCTGTCCGGATGTGAAAACATGATATTAAAAAGGAAGACAGAGTCATATATTCTAGGAATTGGAAACCACAGCTAGGAGTGAGGCCGTATTTCACCAGATAAGGTGTGGAAAACAGGACCCTCTCTAACATTTTGAGTTGTTTTCTATAGGACTGTAGGCAGAACTTGTGCTGCTTGCTCAGCTCATTGTACTTTACTTATCAGGAAATATATTCTTTGGAAGAATTTATATATTTTTTGGAAGAATTATATTCTTTGGAAGGATGACATGACAGTGATGATTTGTTCTAAAGTATCTCTACCCTTTTAGAATTGATTCTTTGCCCTGAAATCTGTGGGTCTGTGATACTTTTTCATCCTGAGGCTTGCCACTTGAGATTCCAGAAAAAGCAGTAAGGCTGAATAAAGGCATTATGACTGTTAACAATTTTGTTGGGGTGTCCACTCCTGGTCTGAGTTGTGGAAGTGCATGGGTAGTTTTTTACATGCAGCGTTTCTGAGGTTTCTTTTTACTTTGCTACCAAGTTATTAATTTATATCTGCACTGTTTGTTCTTTCTCCCTTGTGCCTCAGAGCACCTTGGCAGTGGCAGAGGGGATTGTGGCCTTAATCCATCTTCAATGGAGGAGTGTGAGGGTTCTGAGAAGCACAGCAGCAGCTTCTTTATCTGTCTCCCTTTTCTGTTTTGGTGCTTATTTTGACTAAAATGCCAAAGGTAGTTGAAAAATAACATTATTTCAGTTAAATTCTGGTACTCACTGGGAGCTGTTGCAATGTAAGTCTCTGCCTTCAGAAGGAATCTAGGGTGATTGCTGCTTGAGCTGTTCTTGAATGAAAGATTGATAGGGGGAGGCTGAAATGCTGCAGATGGTTGTCAAAAGCATTTGCAGAGCAGAGATTGCACATACTTGCCTCTTGTGTTTTTTTTCCCCTTAAGACAAGTGTACCATGAGCATTCTCACTGCACTCTTACAATGAACACTTGAATGTTGTAGTCCAAAATGAACATTGTCCACGTTTCTGGATAACAGTCTTAACACATGTTCTTCCTTTGCAAAATCCATTTATCAAAAGAATGTATATTTCATCTCCCCTTTATTAAACCTGCAGAATTAATATTCCACTCTGAAATACTGCTCTGTCGTTTTGAAGCCACTGCTAATAATGAAGAGGAGATTATTAGTACCTGTGTGCCACAGCTTTTATTCCTTCACACACAATTCCTTACAGGGCCATAATTCTTTTAAATCATTTCATAAAGAAGCTGTGCTTTGATAATTCATTGTCTCTGTTAATATCAGGTTAGAAAGCAAGGTATGAGCACAGCTGCAAGGTAGTTCTTCAGTTGTTTGTGTCTGAGATTGTCACAGAAGAAAAATACTCTTCCAGTTCTTGGAGAGGGAGAAGATGAGAATAGCTCTGATGTATCTGTCGATAAATCTGAGCTGGTTTGCACGAAGGCAACATCTTGGGAAACACCCTAACATCCTTATTTTAATAAGGGTGAAAGAAGGATAAACATAATTGAATGATGTGGCCAGTCCTTCTGCTTTTACAAACACATTAAGGGATACCTAGATGCCAAGGAAGGTGCTGTTGAAAGATGACTCTGGGAACTGAAATATGTATGACTCTGTGTGCTGTGGTCAGTATTCATTAAGTAACACTCATTTGATATGGTGGCTTAAACTTCCACATGGATTATCTCTGGGTAGTCTTTCTCTCTTCCAGAGGAGAACTTATTTGTTAATTTTTCTTCTCTCTCTGTCTTTATCTTTTATTGCTGTTTGGCCTACCACCAAGCAAATATTGGCATTAGCAATTTTTTCTTTGTTCTGTTTAGTTGATTAACATAAGTTCACACTCTGAACAGGGATTTATTTCCCTCTGTTAGCTGGTTCTGTTTCTGGAGGGGGCATTTTCTTTGGTTGTTTTTGTTGTTTTTTGGAGTGGGGTTGGGAGGTGGGATTTTTTGTTTTTGGTTTTTGTCTGGTTTTTTGTTTGCATTTTTTGATTTTGGGGGTTCTTTTTGGGTTTTTTTTGGGGGGGATTGTGCGGTGGGTTTTTTTGTTTGTTTTTCTTGTGTTTTGTTTTTTGTTAATTTTTAATTGTTATTTTGGTTTGGTTTGGGTTGTTTGTTTTTTGTGGCTCAGACTTGTTGGGGGTGGGGAAAGCTACCCTTGTGCCTCAAATTTTTGAGTATATTGGCAGGTATCATAAAGACTCCCTTCTCTAAAAGAACTTCATGGATTTGTGGAATTCTGTGATATTTTCAGAGCATCACAGTTCTGTTAGACATAGTCTTTGGTACCAAAGGTAAATCCTGACCACCATAAACCCTGAGCCAGAGGCTGAACATGAGGTGGCAGTCAAGATCTGTGGTGCTGAAGGTGTGCCCACAATTCTGACTTCTCTTCAGAGTTTTCGTCTTTTTTTTGTTGTGATTCTTTTATGGTGACTTTTATATTTTTTCTCTTTGAAAAGGGAGGGCTAGCACTTCAGATTTTGAGCTTCTTGGACAACTTAATTAAAAGCTGAAGGATTTGTGGGTAATGCTTATTACAGAGTCTTCAGTGCACTGAAAGCAAGTGTTCTGCATCTCAGTACTGTCTCTACAAAATTGAAAGTGCGTCATACCTCCATCACCTGCCTCCAGGATCATTACCACCTCAGCTGGAGCACTGCTTCCTTCCTAGGGGAGTTAAAAATGTTCATTGTTACAAGAGTTGAAGAGCATGTGGAAGATTTTCTGCTCCCTTAGGAATGTGTGGTCAGAGGAGAAAATACGGAGATGAACCTGACTGACACGTTGTTGCTGTTGGAGCAGATGCAACATAAAGCAGAACCTGAAGAAACTTCATCGAAGCTCTTTTATTGTGCTCATACATATCATTTTTATACCCTTCTGACCCCACTGTGCACCCCATCCCATTGGCCATCATCACACCACTCCTCAAGTCCATTGCTAGAAGCACTGTTTTGAGAAAGCATCCCCAGAAATCCAAAATACAGATAAATCCTGGTTTTCCATGATGTCTTGTGCAGCACATATGTTCTTTGTTTTCTTCTACTCTTATTTTCTTCCTCTTCTCATGGACACACAGGAATCTTGCTGGCTTCTTCTTTCTGTCAACTCCTTAGTCTGACCCCCAGCCCACTGTGGGCCCTCTTCACAACACATGAGGGAGGGGGGCTGTGATGAGGGTCCTGTGTGTCTCTGGGGTGTGTTTGGGGTGTCTCTGGGCTTTGATTCTGCTTTTCCCTTTAACCACATCCTGCAGCCTGGGCAGAGAGCCCAGGTTCTGGGCAGGTCTGTAATGGGCAGCAGCACTAGGCTTCAGTCACTGCACAGGAAGGTCCTGGGCTGGAACACATCCTTTTAATAGGCAGTGATAGCCTTGGGTTTTGCAGCATCCTGTAGAATCTTACTGGGATGTCACTGGTTCCAGTGTGATCCTTGATGTAAGATTTGGGGCATATTTTGGTTGTGTTAAATCTGCCCACTGCTCCATCTCTGGAGGTGACTGCTGAATGTCCATCTTTGCTCTAGCTGATATCCAGGTTTTCAGACTAAATCAGAAAGAGGAGGTGGAATTACATGAATGGCAGAGGTCTCTGGATCTCCCAGAGTGTTAGAAATCTGGTGTCCCATCCATTGAACACTTCTGAGTTTGCTGGTTTACTCTGGTCCTTCTGCAGCCTGTCCTGCTGGTGGAGAGCTGTTGAAATTTTTTAATTGCATGGTGAATCTTGTGCTTCTTAGAAAAAACATACTTTCACCCTTAACTTTGTATCTTTACTTCCCTGCCGGAGGATGACTTCTGGGTAGTCATTCACATTCTGTCTAAACAATGGCTTGCCCCCCTTGTTTTCATGACACTTTTTATATAGATACTGTTGCTTTAACTGTTAGCTTAAAGTAGAGTTGCTGTGCCACAGGAAATAGCACAGATTTATGTATTGTCCATAAAACGCTGCAGGAGAACTAAGACTGTTCTGGGTGTGCACATTTCTGGGCTCTGAGGTGTGCCTGTGTGAATTAAACTTATGTAGAAGAATTCATTTTTTTGATGACTCGCCTTGCAAAGATGTTCTAGGGAACATTTTCAAGTGTGTTTTTTTCTTTTTTTAATACTTTTGGTTCAGGGTTTTTTTGTTGTTTGTTTGTTTACAGTTTTACTTGGCTTTTCTTTTCCTTCATCAACATTTTTGACCTTTATTATGTCTTTTTATTTTCTAGAAGAAACAAGCAAGTGCTAATGTCAGCCAGCCACCCAAAAGAGAGACAAGTGGAGCAGCTGCTTCTGCTAAGGTAATGTGTACTTAAGGAAATTATCTTTTTAGACAAGTGAGGAGGATGTGGTGTGACTGCATCCCCTGCACTGGGATAGAAAAGGATTTGTTTGCCAACATTCAGCACCACAAGGGTGCTCTTCCTGACTTGCTAGAAGTTTTAACTGTTGATATGAAAAGGGAGCACAAGTCTGCAGAATGCCAGTGTTGACACTGTGAGGAAATAAATGGTAACATTCTCCCTTTTCTCATGTTCTTTGTTAGTCTCCCAGTTATTTTAAAGGATCCTGGCCCTGTTGATGTCAGTTGGCACCTTAATCTGATTATTGTGGGGCTGTGTTTCTTTTTTCACCCTGAGGTGTTTGCATTTTTTTGTTTCTTTTTAGTTGGTGGAACTCTGTGAGTTTGAAGAGCTGGCAGCTTGTCTTTGCCTTCATTGCCCCCAGAGCAGTTCAGCTTATCATTCAAGAAGCATTTTAAATCTGAGTTACAAAGGAGTGCAGATGATATTCTCTGAGGGAAAACATAGTGCTCAGGTCTTGCAGGGTATTGAAAGAGGGTGTAGAAAATACTCTTGCAGATACTGCACCTGGTAACCATTGTTAGGTGCATAATTGTCACGAGTGAGTAAAATGCAGATCACTTAAAAGAGAACCAGCAGTATGTTTTACTGAGGTAAATACACATTTTTGATGGAATTTAGTGAAGTTTGTCAGTAAAGTTTAACTCCAGCTGGAGTTCTGAGAGAACTCAGGTTGGGCCTATTTTGATGGCAGTATTCAAGAGGGAGGCAGCTGGCTGCTGGTCAGCTGTGGAGACAATATCAGTGTCTTTGTTTAGTTCTGGTACCGTGTTCTGTACTTTAGTTACCTTGAAATTCTGGGTTTCAGAAGCACCTTTTGACATATTTCTCAGCCCAGTTTCACTCCTATGTGTGAGCCAGGGGCTTTCCAGCTCCTCAGTTCACACCCAAGGTGTAGGGCTGGCTGCCCCTAAATCACACTGAGAGGGGTCCACACATCCACCACGGTGTTCCATATCTGCAGAGAGCCTATTGTTTGGAGGATCCTAACAGCAGGAAGTGTTTCTGCTTTTGAATGGCATTTTTTATTTTCTTAATCAGTGCTTCTGTAAAATAATACACCTAAAGGTATCTTCATGCTTCCTAAGTGATTTAGTTTTCCTCAGTGAGGGAGGAGGCAAAGATAAAAATCCTGTTGTCCCTTTATTTCAGTGTTTCTGTCTATCACTAAAGATAGCCCAGCATTTTTTAATATTGTTTTTTTCTCTCTATTCCTTGCACTTTGACAAGGTTTTCTCCTAGTCAGCCTGAATGTCCCCAGCTTCATAGTCCCAGAGATGCTGACATCTAATTTGCTGGCTAACACATCTCTGAGTATTTTTTTTTTTCAGTATATGTTCTTTCTGTGATAAGTACGAAGAACTTTTAAGTGTGGAAGGTATAATTCATATGTTCTATTACGCCTAAGAACTGGAAGATAGTGCCATGAAAGTAATGCAATGGAGTTGCCAGGAATTGCTGCATATTAGGTTACAGCAGCTTAGGTTGTGTATTTTATCAGTACTTGGTGTTTCTCCAGTTTCTGTGACATTCCAATGTACTTTCTGGTAAAGATTGTGTACCACGAAAATACTCATCTCATACTATCTAATACTGACTTTTAGCAATAGCTGATTTCAGTTCCGCCTTTTAAGTTCCCACTGATTTCCACCTTTTTTCACTTAGGCTTAATCTTCTGTTAATTGTAACTTTTACTCTCAACAATCTCCTGTGATCCTCTAGTATTATTTAAAATAGAGGAAATCTCAGAGATTTATTGTAGTTTCTGCCACAGATGCCCTTTTTTAAAGCCATTTGTCTGGCTGTTTTCTTTACTGATTTTACTTTTGTCTCTAAAAATATATATTGAAAATAAATATTTTGCAGTTTCTTTTTTTTTTAAAAAACAGGAATTTTGCAGGAAGGTAGGTATTTCTTGAAAAGGCAGGACAGCCCTTTCTGTTTTCCTGCAAAATCAGATCAAATCTTTCAGGGCAATCAGAAATACTCCACCAGTTTTTGGACAGTTTAGGACTACTGTTTCTTCTATTATCTATTTCCCCCTGATGTAGCTTTAATAGTTCTGTTGGTCAGTAGTACTTTGTTGTCATCACTTATCCTAGATAAATTTCTCAGTCCTTACCAGAGGCAAAGGAGGTGGGATAGTTAAGTTGCTCCAGCTCAAACTTCTTACTTCTTGAACCTATTCCTGCCTTATAGTGAAATTATTTAAACTAAAGAGCCAAAAGGGGGTTTGTTTCCTCCACGTCAGGCCTGAGTAATTTCTCCTTCAGCTAGTAAGTAATAATAACTGATGGCTTGTTTCTTCTGGGGTTTCTGGCTTTCAGATGCAGGAGCTTGTGTGTGGTGAAGGATTGTCATTGTGTTGAGTGTGTGGGCAGTCTGATTGTCCAAGGGAGAGCGCTCAGCTGGCTTTGTTTTTGTTGCACTGTCCCTGAGAAATGCAGTTCTCTGTGCCTTCATTTTACTTCTGCTCTCTGTTGTGTCACTCTTGAGTTCCTGGAATTGCAGCCAGTATTTACTCACCCCTCTGCTCTGTGTGTTGTTACAGGGGTGTTAATTGGCAGCCTAAACGCAGGAAGTGCAGCCTCTCTTGCCTCCTCCTCCGCACTAGGAGCACTCAGGAGGCTCGGTGGGCAACCTGGATGTGCCCAGTTCTTGTGTGACTCAAATCTAAAATGAATAATTTAGAGAGGCTTAGAGAAGCAGGTGTTCTGGCTCCTTTGTTTCTGTGACAAGCCTTTCTTTCCTCTTTGATGGGGGAGTGAGTACGGTTCGACTGTTGGTTTGTACCAGGGAGGTTTTCAGTGAGCACCTGGCTTGCCAGGTAACTGGAGTGAAAAGGGAGGTTCAGGTAAGGCTGTCATCATCAGGAATGTTTACTGGGTTGCCTAAGAGCAGCCTCTTCCACATACACACTGACTGCCAAGGTGCACAAACCAGGTCATGGCTGCCAGGATTAGCAGGCAGCAGTGGGGAGGAAAAACCGAGCTAACCTCCTTCCTCTGCAGAAGATTTCCTGCCAGTGCTGCTGTGTTTCCTTCTACAGCCTTTAATGACTATTTTGCCAGTTCCACAGCCATCAAGAAAGCCAATTTCCACCTTAGTGTTCAATCATTTCTATTTATAGAAGGCACTAATACTTGAACGCAGCTGGATCCAGCCACCTTTTCTGGATCTTTGTGTTCTTATATGGCATTTCTGTTGATAACAGATGAAGTTTTGCTGCTTTTTATAGCAGCAAATTAGTGGCAGATTTTTTGCATTGCTCCTAATAAGTAATTATTTTCTTTTTCTGGCTGGCTGCTATGGTTTAGAGAAGTGAGAATGTTTATCAGTATTACTTTCATGGACTATTGAAGCAGTGCTGGGAGAGCTCAACAACAGTGGTGGAAATGCAGTCAGAATTATTTTTATTTCTGATTTTGAGAGGAAACTTCTTGACCTTTATCATTTAAGAAATTTAAGGTTTATTTAAGCTGACACCCAAATTAACACTGTTTTAAAGCAGAATTCTCTCTGCTTTCTCATGCAACTAACAAGAAAACAAGGAAAAAGATCAGCAGTTGATAAGAACCTTTGAGTGAAATCCCTGCTATTTTTGCAGCAGGCAAGTTTATCTAGTTTATCATCCTAGTAGTGGCACCTACTGTCAATGGTTTTTTTTCTGCAACACGCCTTGTAAACTGTAACCAAATTTTTATTTTGTGAGCTTTGCAGAGGCACCTTCACCTTTCCTGTGAAGGAAAGAATTTTTGAGTAGAAGGCATCTGAAGTCACAGGATTGTTTAGGAATGTTCACAGAAATCCATAAATTTATTCTTACGTTCCCAGTCATATTGTGAAGGTTGGAAAGGCTATCTCTAAAATTTGAGATTATTCTGAAAAATAACAGTTCAGGTTACCTGAGGACTTCTTTTCCATGTTCTCTCTGGGGTAGGTGTGTGTGTGTCATGACACAGATTGGCAATTTTTTGGTGTTCTGCAGCAGGATTAGGGCAAATCATGGGGCTTTTCCTGGAAGTTGTCCTCAGAGCTGTTGGCAGCATGTGAAAATCAGGAAGGCTGTGGCTTTGTGGGGAACAGTGCTGGCTTTCTTGGTGTCAGAGGCATGCTAAAAATAGACCTAAATATTAAAAATTGGAAGCTGTGGGAGTACAGAAGGTGCCTAGTGCGTGGAAGAGCTGTCTTAGTAAAGATACAGGATTTACAACCTGTAGAGCTGTGCAGTAGCCAAAATAGCACAATCCTTCCACAAAAAAAAATTCTGTACTTCACTCAGAAATGCGATGTTTTCTTCATCAGTCTGCAAATGTTTATCCCTTTCTAATTCCCTTCCTCAGCTGGCTTATTTCTTATTATTTGCTCAAGATAAAGGACAATACAGAGACTATTATGAAAAAGTGGCTGAAGATTTTGTTAGTGGCACCAGGGTCTTTTTTCTAAAAAAAAAAAAAAAACAAAAACCCAACTCTCCCATACCACTGTAGGTATTAACAATTTGATTATATGACAAAAAGAAATTCAAGAGCAGCTCACTATTGGTATTTCAAGAAGCGCCTGTTAATTTCAAAACTAATACAGATTATTTGGATTTGTTGTGCTTAAAAATGGCCCTAGTCAGTCAAGTCTAGGCCTTAAGTGGCCTAAACCACCTCAATTACTTTCAATTAGTAACATCCATGTGCTGAGGGAGTCTCGGTAATCAGTCCAAATTTAGAGACTGTAAACTTGTAATAGGGTTATTACTCTGCTGAGGGGAAGTGAGCAGGTTCCTTCCCTCGGCACCACTGCTGAGAAAGCAAAAGGTGGAAGGCAAGTATTGCTTTTTGGAGGCTGAATTTAGCTTCACCCCTTGCTTTTGCTGCCTGGCTGTCAGTGACACCTGTCCCTGCTTGGGGCACCCTGGTCTGGCCAGCTCCTGAAGTGACCCCAGAAGGAGCAGGAGGGGTTTTGCTCACTGTGGCTGTTAAAAATGAAGTTGGAATTTAGACAACTGGGTCCCTTGAGTTAACAGAAGTTTAATTAAAAATGAATACAATTGAGTAAATTGTATAGTAATTTGGTATAAAATAATACAATTTAGTAAAATAATACAATTTAATAAAAAAAAATACCATTTTTATATGTAATTTGCCAGTAATTAAGTGTGATTAAAGCATAAGCAAAACCGACGAGGGTATGGGGAGGGCTTCTCACCCCACCTCAAGTACAAAACAAAACAATTCAAACTAAACTTATATACTGAATGCTTATACATATTCATTAGTATTTCCTGTAAGTTTCCTCCTATTTCTGGTTTTTCTGACTTTATGTCACTTTTCTTCACGGTGCATGCCTCACTTGTTGCTAGGGGATCTTCAGTCTTCTTTTGGTGGTCTTCTGACGAAGGCTTACATCATCCTCATTGTCCTCTGGATAACCTCACAGATTGTGAGTGTGTACTAAGTGTTGTGTTATGTAAAAAAGCATTGTGTTACACTAATTAATCTTACATTTCATAATTTTCAGGCCTTATGCCTACAGGCGTTCAAACTTCGTCCATCTCAAGGTCGATTTTGTCTTGGGACATCACTTCTCTCCAAACTACATCCTCTATCTTAATTTTTACACGTAACAGCTGTAAAGGGATACATCTGCCTTGTAACACCAATTCCCTTGATGGCTTCTAACAATAACTTTCCGAATAGTTACAATTCAGTTATCACGAATCCATTCCATTTATTACAGTGGCTCAGTGTGGGAGCCCAAACCTGCTGTTCTGGTGCCCTCCCCGTGCTGCTGGGTGGGGACTGTGTGGCTCAGCACTCCTGCTTGACAAGGGCTTGGCTTGGCCAGCAGCTCCCGGAAGTCACAGCTCCAGGGCCAGGAGCAGCTGTGTCCCAGCCGTGTCCCAGCTGCAGGAGACAGGAGCCACACGTCCACCAAGTGAGTTAGCTGTTCCTGCTTGGCTTTCCTGCTGCCCCTGCGTGAGGCCTCTTGCTGTTCATGTTGTAGTTCCTTTTATTTATTTTTTTGTTGGTATTTTTTTGATTCGGTTTTGTTTTGTTTTCTCGCCGTTCTCTCCCTCTTCTGGGAGTTTCGTGGGCTGCGATAACACAAGCTGCCAGCTCCGGGGCTTTCTGGCATGGCTCCCCTCTCAACAGGCTTGAGGCATTCCAAAGCAGTGTGTAGTTAATAAGCTTTTGGATTTATTTTAATATACTGGAAACGGCCTTTTCAGACACCATGTGACACAGCAGTTTGGAGAAGAGAGGGAGAAGGAAAAGCAAGCTTTAAAAGTGGTGTCTAAGCTGCTCTGTATTTATATTTTTGTTTTGGGGCGGGGTTGGTGTTTTTTCCTTGCTCACAGCCCACGCTGTTCTGGCTTCCAAGACCTGTGTGATTTTTTTTTGGTACACTAATGCAGAGCCTGTCTGCCTGTATTGCATGGTCAGGGTGTGGTGATCTGCAAGAGCAACTTCTTGGTTGAACTGTGCTCAGGTATCAATAGTTTACTGCACTTAAAAATATATTATCTGGAAAAAAATAATACTTTTCAATAAGTTGCATTGTTTCTGCAGTAGTGAAAATTAGGTAGGTAGGCATTGCTTAAGTTATGCTACTGTTTAATTATTGTTGGTAATATTATCTCTCCTTTGGAGAAAGTTAAGGTAGTGCATGAAATGGCCCAGAATTTTTAAACATTGCAGACACCTCTGCTGAGTTCTTGATTTATATATATTTTTATTTTTTTTTTGGTAAGTACTTTCCTCAATGTTGTATTTTTTTAGATTTATATAAAACAAGTTATAATATATTCTTCTACATTAGACACTGTCTTTTTTAGACTGACATTTGTTATGCTTGGTGTGGGGATTTGTTTCTTTTTAGGTTTTGGGTTTTTTTGGTTTCGTTTGAGTGGTTAGATACATAGGGTATTTAGAGCTTGCAGAAAATTCTGTTTCTGATCTTGGAGCTGCAGAAATGAGCTCCATGACCAGTTTTTCCTCATGGCTCTGGTTGCAGAGCTTTTCACATTAGGGAGGCACTCCCAGTATGAATTCTGGGCAAGGCTATGCTGCCCTAGTGGCTCTTGGAGGAGTGGGAGTGGGGGTAGAGAAGAAACCTCTGTCTCCAGAAAGCAAAGGAACTGTTTTTTTTTTTACTGACTTGGTCTCCAGCCTCTCCACTGTCACCATTTCTACACTTTGTTTCCCTGAAAGGAGGATGCTTGTGCTCCTTTAGCACCTTGGGGCTTTCTCCAGAGTCTCTTCTGCCGAAGAGAGAACCTGGCAGGGTGACAGGGAGGGTGTCAGCACCCTTTGGGAGCTCCTTAGGACTCAGAAACCATGCTGGTTTTACGGAAGAAGTCAAGTGCCTGCCTTTATGCCATGCTCAGCACAAGTGCTGGAACCAACTTGAAAACTAACATTTTTGATCCCCAGGAGGAAAGACTGCTGTGAGGCAGGATAAAACCTCACCAAATTGGAGATTCCATATTTTTTAACTGAACCATAATGTAGTTATTCCTCCAGAGCATGCTGAAGGCCCTTCTGAAGTGATTTTGAGTTGAAGGCAATGCTGAATCAAGAAGTTCCCCCAAATTCTGCCTCTTTTTAAGTGGGAATAATAAAACAATGTTGAAATTTTCTAAAATGATTGAAGAACAAAACCCAACGACACACTGCCACCACCCCTGTTTATGCAGTGTTGCCCTTAGATGATATTGTAACAGCCAAGTTCTATTAAGATTCCTTGACTCAGTGACTTTTGTTTATTATCCTGTGTTCTCCGTTCGTCTTGGTAGCCATGTGTGTGTCAGCCCTAACAGCTATTCTTGAATAAATTTTTCTTTCCATTTTCTCTGCATTCTGGGAGTGAAAAACAAATTTCCTGTTGTGAGTGCTGCTCTCACATTGGGTATTGCCTGGCTTGATTGTTTCAGTAGAAGTAATCGAGTTCATAACCTCAGAGACCTTTAGCCTCAAGATGAAGTTGTGTTTTATGTAACTTCAGTGTCTTTTTCAACCCTCCTTTAGAAAGCACTGTTTCTGTTTGTGACTCCGTGGTTCTGTTTGTAATTCCCCTTTGCATCCCAGCTCTGCAGAGTGTTGTGTGACACTGCAGGGCAAGTGACACAAATCCTAGCTGAGCTCAGCAGCGCAGCACGGCATGTGGCTGGCACCTAATCTCCTGTTTTCCTGGTGTTTGTTTGTCAGCCTGCAGTTTGCTGCCGCAGATAACTGTGGAATGTTCTTGTGTTTGAAAAAAAAAGCTGGAGAAGTTGCAGCTGAATGGCTCACATGAGGCAAAACTGAAAAGAGGGTTTTTGAGCTGCCCACAAAAACAGGAGAGCTCATCTGCAGTGACGGGATCATACATTGCTGTAATCCTCTCTTGTGCAGAGTGGGAACCTGAGAAGAGGCTTGACAGGGCTGGGGCACTGCTTCTAATATCTGAATATGACTGAATGAAAGCGAAGTTTCAGTGTGTGCTGCTTGTAGAACTTGTTGCCAAAGAAACAGGAAGTTTCCAGGAGGAGGTAATTGAAGCGTGTGTGCTTTAAGGAGAAATAAAAACGGGGAGTTTAAAGCTGATTGTTGATTAATTTAAAAGAAACAAGGATTGTGGAGCCTGAGATACTTAACTGGTCTGTTTGCAGACTCTCTGAATGTGAAGGCAGTGGAGGAAGTCTGTTTCCCTGTTTGGAATATACTGACTTTGTTTCCAGATGACTTCCAATATCATGGAAAGACATTAAATAGAAATTGCCTTTGTATATAGTAAAGCCTTTAAAGCAGTAAGCCAAGCTGCATACTGGAGTCTAAGTAATTCCTCATGGCCACAAATTGAACTGTGAGTATATAAAGTTCTTGCTGTATAGTTACTGTGCATGACCATTAATCAACTTAAAAAACTTTGCCTCTGCTTCCAAAAGAAGAAAACAGGCACAATCCTTCTTGCCATCAGCTGAGATATACTTATAAATTTTTTGACAGTCCTAACTTCCTGCATATAAGTGAGCATAAACTGAGGTGTTGGAAGCTAAAGGCAGAGTCAAATAGTACAAATAACACTTGAAGTCAATTGTCATTCACTGTTTTCAGTTGCATTTTGTTCCAGCATAAAGCTGTTTCAGAGTTTTTAACAGTTGCTAAAATAAAGAAAAACAGACATGCCAGTATTAAGCCTTGGACTTGAATGACAATGCTGCAATCCAGATATCTTAAAGCAGACATCTCAAAACAGACATCTCACCTAAAGGTGGTTTGGCAGTTTCTAGGATGGGCGAAGCCTTATTCTACACTATGATAAATATAATACTGATCTTACTGTCTTGCTTGATAACATTTCGTTTAGTGTAACCAAATTCAAATCCAAGTAGGTTGTATCTAAAAACACTGCTTAAAAACCTGTTGCATGAGTAATGTGGTTAGCCAGATTTAGCTGATGCATAAAATTCCATAGTGAAGTATTGAAGAGTTTCATCTCTGTGCCAGGATGGCAGAAATCATATTCTAATGTTCAAAGTAGAAGAAGCCACTTCGTCTGTGTAATGGAAGTTGCCTAGCTCAATGTTCCATGACCATCAATAAATTTAGCAGCACCTGAGGTTGTAAAAGAGCCTTTACTAGCTAATCAGTGCCTCAATCTCCTGGTTCAAACCAGCTCCTTGAAAAAATTGTCATTTTTTTTTTCTCATGAGGAAGCAACTGTATTTCCTCTCTGTCTTTTCCCATCTCTAAATGGTGGTTGATCTTGCTTCTGGGTATAGGTTAATAATTGCTGCAAATGCTTGTTCTGTGAGGTGAGAAAATGGCAGAATAATGAAATTTTAGGGTTATTCTTTTCCACAATAGTCGTTGCAGAAATTTGAATTATAATGATAGTAATAGATTGTACATATTTTTCAGTTATATTCACACCAGCTGAGTTATTGAATGCTGAAAGCACAAGGAAGCATCTCTAGAGACAGGGTTTCTTCTTGTTGGTTTGGTTTTGTTTTTTTTTTTTCAAAGACAGGTATTTAATACCAGGTATATTGATGAATTTAACTACAGTAAATAACTACAGTAAGAAATTACAGTAACTACAATGAATTTTAAAAACAGCCAAAATAACAAGTCTGGCAAAGAGTTTTAGATTGAGTTAGAACAGAGTTACATAAAATAACTGGAACTGTCCTCCAAGGATTTTTTTTTTCCTCACCTGCCCTCAGTGGCTGGGCAGAAAGCTTTGTTTATAACGTGGTGTTGGTGGGTTTCAGTAATGACAGTGGGCTTTATAAATAAAAGGGGACTTACACATGGGCGAAGTCAGCCACCAGAAATTGCAGCACAAATCATTTGGAAATGGTTCTCATCGCTTCTACAAAGAAACCCGTCACAACAGGACAGCACAAATACACCAGTGTCTGAGTAATACACAGGTACTGACTAGAAACCTGCATCCTGCTCTTCCATTTCACTGGGTTCTTAATATTAAGACTCCACAAAATTAACTGAGAACTTGAAATCTTGAGAAGAATATTTGCTTGGTTGTTGTGGGTATTTTTATCTTACTCTTAAAAAGCTGTTGTTTCTTCTAAAAATATAATAGCAGAACTGCATATAAGAGCAGCAGGTGCAAAGTAGTAGGATATTTCCAAAATTACTTGGGATGGAAGATGACACAGGAGCACTCATAGCTGTAATTTTTCAACTCAGCTATTTTACATACTATAACAATAAAAGATATATAAAGAGTTAATGCTGAACCTTTTTTTCCCCGTTTTAAGCATGTTTGAGATGCTGTGTAGCTTTAAATATACGTGTTTATAGATTTATGTATTTATTTGTATATGTGCACACACTTGGTGCTATCCCTGTCCCACCTTATGCCTCCGCTGTGTGTGTGTGTGTCCAGGGATGAGAGGGCTGCACAGCCCTTGCCACACACCACCAAAGCAAGTGAGAGGTTTAACCTCTTAACAGCTCAAGTGGTATTTCACACTTCAGCTAAATGACCCACTATTTTCCACAATGGTTCTCTGTAGAGCTTTTGCTGCCCACATCTTACAAGTGCCATTAATTAAAGCTCAGTATCAGGGCCATTCATGGAAACAAGCAGCCACTCGTAGTCAGGTAGATTAGGTTTTCCCTGGCATTACACACCCCGTGAGTTAGCAATTATAAAATCATAGGTGTTGTGAGCTCTAAGCCTGAGAAGCTGTCCCAGCTCACTCACACCAAAGGGGTGTTAACTCACAAGAGAACTTGGATAGCTCTTCAGTCCTCTGTTCCAGACTGAAGTTCTGCTACATCACTCCCCCAAACAAGGGGAGTTTATACAAGCTCCCCCAAAGGCTGCTGGAGCTGGAGGTGCCTGATTTGGTGGTGTCCAGGTAGCCTTTGCCTCAGAGTGACTCTTCTCTACAGAAGGAAGATCTTTGAGACCTGGAAGATTCTTTATTAAAGGCTAAGTCACTTTCTTATTTGTTTCCCATTTCCTTGGGGGCCTGACCAGAGTACAAAGCATCAGGTCCTGACTTGCCTTTTACTGCCACTAAGTCCCTCATACATACTTTTCCTTAATTTTTTCCCCCTAAACCTCTCCTCATATCTTCCAATATTTATCTCTGCTGCATTGTGATGGTGAAAACTGTGCTAGCTGTTGGCCTAGAGAAGCTAAAGCCAAGGAGGTTGGAGTTATATTTTACATTTGTATTTACGTTGTCACAGCAACCGATTACTTTTCCCCAGATTCCTCTTCCCTTGTTTGTTTTTGGTAGGAGAATCTCAGTCTGTGACATTATGGCCTTTGCATGTTTTTGTCAGTATTGCTGCCTGTCTAGAAGGGTTTGGTGGTGTTTTGGGGTTTTGTGTTTGTGCCTTCAACCTACTGCCAGTGTCAGAGATCAGGAGCTCTGTTTTATTCAGCTGCCTGAAAGCAAGATTGTAACCCAGTGTTACAGACCAATTTCCCCGTTTTATTTGAGTAAATGTCATCTCAGGTACAGTGAAAAGTTGCAGTGACAGTGTGTCCTCCTCTGGGTGTTTGTTGCTTTATTCTTGTTGATTCTTATTTGTCCTCTTGTCATCTCAGCATTTCTGTATGGGTTGCTTGGTAAGTGTTTGCAGCATCTCTTCTGGTTTTGAAGGTATCCATTGTGCTCCTTTTGAGGCTGGGCAATGACCTTCCTCAGCCTGACAAATCTTCTACATGAATTTCCAGAATTTATAATTTTAGTTGATGTTAGCTCTCGCTACACTTGGGGTAGTTTCAGTGATTTTTAGTCCTGTGAAACTGAGAGCACTCATGGATATCTTTGCCTGTTTTACTTTTCCAGAGGGCATCTGCATCCAGTTGTCTGAGCTATTCAGTTTTTTTATTTTGATGCCACCATTATTTTCTTCTTCTCCCGTCACACTTCCCATTTTTCATGCAGATTTCTGTGATACTCGTAGTGAGACCAGATAAACAATTTTTGATAGTTTTGTTTTGTTTTGCAAACCCACTGCTTGGCTTCTGTAACAGTTCTTTTTCAAACATAGCATGAATACTGCCCTGCTAACTTGACAAATGAGTTTCCAAGGGTATTCCTTCTCTTAATTCTATCAAATCAGATCCCAGATCTCTTCATCAGCCCTTCTTGGACCATCCTCCAGCTCAAAAGCGCCTGAGATCCTTTGGTCAGCTCCTGTGCAAAGGCTGATCCCTGTTAATTACCCCATGCTGCAGGTCTCCCAGGAGCTCTGCTGGCAGGGTGGGGTAATTAACAGGAATCAGTCTTTGCTTAATCAGTGCTGTCCTGTAACCTCTTCCCTGTATGTCGAGTCCCTTCTGTGGTGGTCATGGGTGTCACGCTGTGTTAGGAACAGTGATAGTGACGACTCGGGCTCAGTTGCAGAGAGCCTTTATCATATAGCGCTTTTTATTCTTCCAGATCTTCTTTTATAGACACTTCTGAGAAGGTCCCAAAAGGTAAAGCTTTCGTTGGTCATCAGACCAACACATCACCATCATTGGACAGTTAGGAACACCACCCCTTGACGGTTTCTTACAAGTAAACAACAAGGTGATAAACAACACCTGCCAAAGTTGTTTTCCTTCCCTATGGAATGTTTGGATTCCTCCTTATGATTTCTCAGGTCATACTTTCTCAGGCCAGTGGGAGAAAGTTATGTGACTCAGTTTCACACACTGTGCTACCTGCCTGATCTCCTGCACTCAGCATCTTGGGAGTGTTAGGCAGGGAGCAGCTCCTGGGCTGTCAGTGGTCCTGGATGCTGACATGGATTGGCCTCCTAGCTCACACAAGAGCTGTGTGTTAGCCATCCCCCAGGCTGGGATCCCTCCTGCAGCTCACTCACAGGGCAGAAGGGCTGGCACTGCACCCTCCAGAACCCACACCTGGTTTCAGGCAGGACCTGTGGGGGTGCAGCTGGAGGAAAAGGGGAGCCAGCACTGATTGCACTGGTTCTCCCCTCTGGCTCTGCCTTCCAGGGACCCCTGACAGCTCAGAGGACACCCCACTCTCCCTGTGCAGCATCCCCTGACTTCCTCGGCCCCAGCCTTCTGCTCTGGTTAAGCCCTGACTGTTTGACACCCCAGCCCTCCTGCGAGGGGGAGTTGGGGCAGACCATGCCGGGGTGTGAGCAGGGTGTGCCACAGACACACAGCAGCTCTGTGTCAGGAGGATTTTGTTGCCAGGTTGCCAGGCAGCATTTTAATATTTACCTCCACACCTGACATGTGTCCCTGTGTTGCTTCACGCTTTCTGCAGTCCCTCTGTGGAGCTGTGGGAGAAATATCTGGGCACAGCTGGCGGCAGAGCAGGGTCTTGAGGACTGGAGCCCCAGAGCAACATATGGGGTAAGAGGTTGATCCCAGAGCCAGGCTGGAGGTGAGACAAGGTGGTACAGTGGTGACCACACCAGACAGAGGGGTTGGAGCTCAGCAGCCTCATGGCATTGTCAGTCTGGCTGCAAATCCTGCTGGCTGATGGACTGGGAGAACAAGGATCCCTCTTCTTCCCCAGAGTGACTCTGTTTGGGGAGAGAGTGGAAAACTGTGGGCCTTTATTGTGGAACTCGAGTAGGAAGCAGGGAAGTGAAGCAAGGCACTCCATGGTGGTCTGTGTGCTCTTCCCACCTGTTCTGCTTTCCTCCTCTGGCTCCTCAGGGATTTGTTCCCCTTAGTTAGCCCTGAGTGTCTCCAGGGAGGATGGCTTGGTGTCCTCCACATCAGCTGGTCAGCAGCTGTGCATTGAGCTGTTTTCTGTTTTCAGACTGCTCCTCTTCCTCCATGAGTACCTCCATTCTACGCCTTTTTGCTTCTGCTGGTCACTGCCCTCCAGCTGGACAGGGCAGGAAGAAGCAGCTGGGGTTTTGAGAGGTTTTCACTCATCCCTGCATGTGGTGGTGGTACTGCTGTGGGGGTCTTGGGAGGTTTTCACTCATCCCTGCTGGTTGTGGTGGTGCTGCTGTGCTGGGACATGGGAAAAGTAATTTTTCAGTGCATTTTAAGACAGGGGAGTCTTGAAGATAGGAGTTTTCTGAGGGCTGGAAGGGAGAAGGGCTCAGAGAAATGTTTTTATTATTAAACAGACAGGGACTATGGTGAGTAATATGAAGGTGTAGAACAGATACCTACTTGTTAGTCATGCAGAAGGAATTCAGATTAATTTCTTGCAGAAGAAAGAAAATAAGAGGTAAAACTGTTTAAGACCATATTAGGAAAAATACTGAGTTGCCAGCAGGTCACCTGATAGTGATAGTGGAAATAGGTTAAAAGGTTATTAAAAACTTCTGTTTTCCACCCTAATGCAGGAGGCTCTGTACATTCCTATGTGTATCTCCACCCGTGCAAAAGCTTCTATCTACTAAGTAGTCAATCTGTAGGTATATGGAAGCAGATATTACTTTACTTTTCTGCAGTGTGACAGCTGCAGATTCTCTATAATATATATTTAGAACAGTCAGACCTCTCATTGAGGTGTGTGAGACACCAACTAAGCTAGTGGGGAGACCATGCTGTCGTCATAGGGTGCATTTAAATTCTTTACAGCTTTTCTCTTACAGCTGAGAAAGTTTGTGCTGCAAAAACATAGGGAAACAATGTTTTTTCCCATATGGAAGTAGGAAGCCAGCCTGGGGTGTATTATGTAATATGGCTTCTGTTCATTCAAACTGTGTGTGTGTTTTTGTACTTCCAAGTAGCGTGGTAAACAGAGACAATGTAAAGAAAATGGAAGAGAAAAAGTAAAAAAAAATGGATAAATTGTGCTGTAAATTTAAATGTGACCTGTGAATGTGTTACTGTGACAGAGATAGCAAATCACAGAATCATGGAATACAGCTTTGAGCACATGCAAAAATACAAAATACACCTTAAAGAATAGGAGCATGAAGCAGGAATAGAGGAGTAGTATTATTTCTTTATAAAGTATTGATGAGACAACTGGCATATTTTGGTCTTTGAAGTTTGATACAGCCACAGCAGAAACACACCATGGTGTTTTTGGGTTGACATCCCTGAAGCCAGGAGAACAGACTGTGTCCTTTGTGGAGTTACAAAAAGGTTGGATGATATAAAGGAACACTGGTGGGGTACATGTGTTGATTACAGATTAACTACTCCTTTTTATCTCAATATATTTGAGTTGGATACTTTAGTATTAAATATTTTCTGTAACAAACCAGTAAATCCAAAGGCACAATTTTTGTTTGAAAAATTAAAAAAGAAGTCTGGATGAATCCTGCAGAGTAAGTATATGTGCTTCAGTGTGAGAGCAGGATTTGAGTTCGTCTTGGTACTCAATGGAAAATTTGCTGTCAGTACATCTCAGAGGAGAAAAAATAATGTTTAAAGAAGGTCTGTGGGCATTATCAAACTGTCAGAATTCTACGTGTATGTATTGTAGAAATACAGGCCAGGGAAAAGATCTGAAGTAATAACTAATTGTCAGAAATAATTTATTCTTAATTTTCATCTGGATAACAAGTAAATTTAAATTCTTTATGCTTCCTTAGTGAAAGTATTTATTATAAAAGTAAAGTTTTGATTTTTTTCTCTTAGAAGCAGTCTCCTTCCACGGATGCACCGAAACCACAAATTATGAAGCCATCTGAAACTAGGGTAAGAATTTCAGAAGAAAATTGTGCTTTCCTGCCACACATATGAAGCCATGGATTTTCCTTTTTAACACTTTGACACTAAGTAACTTTACCCATATTTCTTTTCTGTAGCTTTTTCCTCTGCTCCCCCCCCCAAAAAAAAATCTCAAAAGTTGCTATTCAAAGCAACCAGAAGGTTTTACAACAGCAGTGAAAAGAAAATTAATTGCAATGTTTACTCTTAGCTCTGTCACGTTTTGTGACATGTGTATAGCTCCCTCCAGTGTAGCTGCAGGGTTATTTACCCGGTGATGATTTTTCACATACTCAAATCCAGGATGAGCTTCAGCTCTCTCTGTATGTACAGTTGCTTCTCGTTAATCTCCCGTGTTTCTCTGTCTGACAGCTCCCCTGCCTTTCCCCTTCACGCTTGTTCTGTCTTGTTTTATGACTAGGGCTTCCTCAGTGTCAGGGCTGTGTCATCAGTCCTGTCCTTTGCTTGTTAGGAGAGAGTCATCATCCTCACGTTGCCTAACAGGAGCTACTTGTGTTGTTTAACCAAATGAGTAATGGTTCTTCCCCACCTCTTCCATTTTCCACAACTGTAACAGCAAGACCAACAAAAGCTGGATGCCAGAGCAGGCCAGCAGGGACATGTGTGGTGGTAAAGGCTCAGGCTGCCTGCACCTGGTGTAAATGCCAGTGAAGGGGTGCGTGGAGGGGTGAGGGTGGGAGAGGTCCCTGCAGGTACTCTGGTGCAGGAATAACCTTTTCCTCTTGTCTCTGTTCATTCTGGCCTGCATCTCCATCTCTGCATTTTAACTTAGCCATTGCATTCCACTCAGCCTTTTAAAACCCTTTCCTCCCTACACGCATCTAAAAACTGAGTAGCAATTAAACAAACCTTCCATTTGTGCACCGTCATCATTACTCGCAAATGAAGGCATCTGCCAGCCTCTGGTTTCTCCTCCCTGTTGTGTTTGTGGGCAAACTCATTTGTGGCACGTTCATTAATGCTGTGGTCCTCCATATGGTCTAACCCAGACAGCTATGGTCTTTCCCTACTTGAAATTTAAAACAACTCTCAGAAGAATGTGGTAAATGAGCCAAAAATAGAGTAGCAGTGGCATGCTTCAGCACTGTAAGACTGGTAAACACAAATCCCTTTGAAACAGTGGCCTGCATTTGCATGTGTAACATAATTAATGTTTTCTTTTAATGTCTGTTGCATTATTAATGTCTTTCTCCTGCTGGATTAAACAAATCATTTGCATTTCTGACAGTAGACTTCTTGGCAAAGAAGTAAGGTTGCTGAGTCACTTCAATTTCTAGTCCTAAATTTCTTGCAAGTTAACAGATCTTTCTCAACTGCCTGCTATAACCACATCTCATTTGTCCTTCCTGAAGTCTCTCTAGTGTGCCACTGCTCTTAAGCATGCTCTGGACCCCTCCTTAAACTTCAGTTCTCTGTGTATGTATCCTTTGCCTCTAATGACCCCTCAGCTCTATGTCTCTCTGAGAAAGCTCTGAATTCACTATGGCAGAGGAAGGAATGTGGAGTTTCTTATTCTCTGGGCAAAGCCTGGGGTTAGGAGGACAGTTTGGAGGACCAGGGTGTAGACCCAGCACCCTGTGGGTTTTGCAGGGTTGGAAGAAGCAGGTGCTGCCACTGACACTACCACAAACACGTCCCCTTCTGCTGCCTTCCTCTTGCACATATTTGTACAACTGCACTGTGAACCAGACAACCAGTGAAAAAGTGTTATTTTTCATTTCCAGACCATTTTTCAGTCAGTCTGAAACGCATCCTGTTGGATCCTGGCACAGTGCAGGTGGAAGCAGGCAGTTGAAGGGGAAGTAGAACATCTTTTTTCTCCATAGAAATTCAGTGCACGCCATCAGCTGATGCCATGGCTTCAGTCTGTGGCTGCTCACAGCTGACTCAGTTTAAAGGATGGCTGAACAATTCCTCTGAATGGATAGTCTCATACTAAAATTGTTGGTTTGATTACCTGTTTTTTTGTTTATTTGTTTAATTAGATTTGAACTTTGTAATTGCTGAAAGTGTATCTAAATAGATGTGTCTCTGTGTATGAGCAGGTGTTTATAATCATGTGTTTTATTGTGGCCTCAGCATGCTTTTGTGTGCAAGTCTTGGATTAAATCCTTGCCCATATGGGTCCATTTACTCTTCAACAGCCCCAAACATAAATTTATAGTATGGGCAATTCTGCATATTTTAAATGTTACAAAAGGATAGTGAATGATGCATATGTTACAAGAAGGTGCATAAAGTATTCAGTAAAATAATATTTACAGTATAAAAAAGAAGACTTGCAGTTGTTCCTAACTGGTTTGGCAGGTTGAGAATTTGTATTCACTGTTCTGTACAGGTGTTGTTGGGTGTGGGCAGAAGTGCAGGTACATATATTTTATGGGCCTGCAGAAATAAGGTGTGTTTGGTCTTCTCCTGAAAGGCATAAGGTAAGAAAAACCTGGGTTTGTGCTCTGACAGCAGGGTACTTACAATCTTGAGCAGGCAGTAGTCCCAGAGCAAAAAAAGTCAGACTCTGTATTTATTTGTACTTTGTCTTTGCACTTTTGTTACATTATTTGCATCTTGCTGCTGAAGGACACCTCATGTCTGATTGACTCTTGGCTGTAGATGTTACAGAAACACACCCAACCTTAATTTATCCTAAAAACTAGGAAAATTTCGAATTACCCCTTCATTAAAGGATTATTTAGTGTATGGGTGCTAAAATGGATGTGTGTCTTTGAGTTAACAAAGTAGTCATGTCATAGGGACACACAAGTGTGAGCATGTCAAGCATGACTGAACCTGAGAGTTGCTGTGCTTTGATCAGGTTTTAGGCATCAAGACAAAATACAAAGCAGGGAATCTGGGGAGAGGGTGGGAATGTGCAACCTTAAGTGATGATTTTTCTTAAAGCTGAATATTTATTTCTAATATCTTTTTCTCACTTGGGAGAATTTTTGCTTCTCCGTCTCCATCAGTACTTACCCACTTGTGTGTGGAGGCGTGTCTCTCAAAGCTTCGAGACCTTTGCCAGGATTATGCCCAGGCATCTGCAGCTAAGGTGTGCTCAGGATTTCCCAGCCAGGTGTCCGTGGTTCAGTGAGAGGGTGTGAATACTTGCGTAACAAAACGTAAACAAACCTAGCAAATTTCTGCACCTGGTCAGCCAGGAAAACGGAAGCTGAGTGATTCTAAGTGGTAATGAATGTTTGGCAGATGAAAGGCTCTTTTTTGTGTTGCTCATAGTGTAGCTGAAGTAGCAAGAAAAAATAGGAAGAAAAATATGGTGAGGAGGCCGGGTTTCTCTCTTCTTAACACACGTAACGATTCTTTAATTTTTCAGTTTCTGTTCTTACTGTTGTAATTTATTGCTTGCTGTACTTTGAATGAATCACATGAATTGATTTTGTGGCATGGCTGCAGAAGATTTTCAGGTGTAGACCCTGGAAGTGCAGTCATGTAATACTATCCAAGTGAGGATATATACTATTCCAGCTCTGTTGTAAAACAAGAGCATTAGGAGGTAACAGAGGAGAGGAAAAATACAAAATTTTCTGCTGTGTGTACTATAAGGATATTAACTGAACATATCCCACCTTGTGTACATGCTGTATGTACTGTCTTTTTCATCAGGCCTACATGTATTTTTATAATTATTTAATTCACAATTATAATTATTTCACCGATAAATTAGAGAAAAATAATTCATTAAATAATATTTGAGTCTATTTTAGAAATTGCTAGTGGCAATTTGGGTTCGGTATCAAACTGGCTACTGTGTTGTAGCATCTTTCCATCTCAGTCCCCTACCTGAGGAGTGCACGTGTGATCTGTGTGTGGATCTCTGCACACATTTGAGAGCTCTTAAATCACTGGCCTGTGTTAGGATGTTGTGAACTGCAAGATTAGTGTGTAGTACATGTGCTACATGTAGTAGACAGCATGTGTGCTGACAAGTGTGAGCCTGTCTGATATTCTGCTCTACATAATCTGATCCTGTGCAAATAACCATGCATATTAATCTCTGCGTAAATGTTGTTTATATTTCAGTCCGCACCGACATCCAAAGCAGGATCTGAAAAGAACACCCACTCAGACAAGGTAAATAACCTACCTTTCACCTTTGCAGATTTGCTGCACTTTGGTCTTTCACTAACTTTGAAAAAGTAGGCTGAACTCTAGGCTGTTTCTGTGTCACATGAAACTGGTGTGTGATCACTGACATACCTGTGCATAAACTTCAGGACAGCCCAAGAAGTGTCCTTTAATCACCTTTTAAATCTGTCTTGTGCTTGCTTGGACTAACATGGATCATCATCTGTAGCATTGAGTGGTGGAAATCGTTGATTATCTCAATTTTTTTATTTTATGACAGCCAGCAGACTCTCAAAATAAACAGCTGTCTGAAGAGAAGCAAAAGGAACCTGGTGATGTAAGTTGTATAATTTCTACCTCTCTCTCTCCTTTTCTTTCTCTTTCTTTTTTTTCTTTTTCTATCTCTGATCTCTATCTCTGTCTCTCTTTGAATTTTTTAATGAGGGTTTCTTCTGGTATTTTATTTCCATCTTTCGCTTAAAAAAAAAATAGTGTGGAAAAATCAAAAAGCCAGCCCTCCATATCTAGTAATAATATTTTATCTCTACACAGGGCAAAGACCAAACCACACCTACTGTGACAACAACTTCTAAACCAAATAACACAGGAAAAGTAACTACAACTCAGGCTGACCAGCCTCCACCAACAACCTCCACAGAGACAGCAAAGGTACTGTAGAAGCAGAGAAACAACTAGTTTTTATTATTTAAGCCAATTTTTATTATTTTTTGAGGGGATATTAGGAATCCACATTGAGGTGGTTTCTTTATCTAAATATTGTTAAGTGAGACTTTTGGGCCCCTGAAAATGACAGTGTGGATAAGCTTGTTGGCTAAGCAAATGACATTAACAACATCACAGTTTTAGGCCTGCTCCTGTGTGTTTGGTGCTCTTCTGTTTTTCTCTCAGCTTTTTTTTTCAAGTTCCCTGTAGCTACACAGCTGTCATTGGTTCTTTGTCAGGCTCTTCCCTTGCCCCCTCACTACAGTGTTGGCTTCAAATGCAGCAGGTCAGCCCTGAACACAAGGTTCTGAAAAAAAATAAAGTGAGGAAGGTTGGGGAAAAAGCTGGGGAGAGGTCATTTCCAGAGGGCAAATGTAGAAAAAAATGTGAAGGAAAGGCATGTGGTGGCATCAGGATACCGGTGTTTTGTTCTGCTGGTGTGCACGTGTCTGATGACAAGGCCGGGGTAACACAAAGGCCTCCTGCAGCTCTGCTACAACACACTTATTTTTGCCAGTAAATGGGAGTGTCAGTAATGTAGAGGTTTGCATTTCGTGTGGTAGTGCTGCCCTTCCACCTCCCTGCCTGCAGCAGTATTCACCCTACCTCCTTGAGCACCTTTTGCACCTGGGTGCATTGAGAGCTACCAGGAATAAATTACACCTTTCCAAAGAGACTTGGAAGGAGCCCTGATGTCTTTCTTGCCCTGCAGATTTCTTCTACTGGCAGAGTAAAAGAAGGAGGTAGAGTGCTTAAAACAGAAGCACTTTCTTTCCCACAGCAGAGTCCCACTGGAAACAGAGCTTTTATGGTGGTAGCTCAGTCTACCCAAGCATCTGGGTGCTGTGCATTTGCACTAGTTGCTGAGTTCAAAAAACTCTGCACAGCCTCAGCATTGGATGTCTTACTTTGTTTTGTCTCTCTTTTAACATTGCAATAAGCTATCTCTTAGTTTTTCTATTTTTTTTCTCCAGCAAAAGTCTAAGGACGTGCCCACAGTGGCTGATGCAGCTGCTGGAACAGGCCCAGCAGGTGCACGTGTGGTTGCTGCTGCTGACAAATCAAGTACTGAGGTTCGTAAACATAGACCCAGACAAGGGCTTCCCTTGTAATAGTGTCTCAGAGAGTGCTTCTTTCTCTGAAATGCTTCAGGAAAAAAAATGAATGGGTACCTGCAGAAGTACTGATACGTCCTCAATGTATGTATGATGGTGGAGGGCCATCTGAAGGAAGAGGTAAAAAGCAAGTGATGTGTCATTTGTGTTTTGTCAAATAGGACTTCTTCAGAAGCTAGTTCAAAATTCTACAGGCTTAAAATCAGTTACTCCCTATCTTTGGTTATATTTGAATATATTTTTGTATCTGCTGATACACAAATGCAAAATACCTTGTTTTAATGACACTGGATAATTGAGTTTAGAACTGTTCTGAATGATAAATTTGGCAAGTACATGTCCTGCTGAAAGAAAGCTTTTAGGTTGGTTTCTGGGGTATTCTATAGATTCACCAGATGCTTCAGATGTTTTTTTTCCCCTGTGTACACTTTGGTAAATTCTATAATGGTTTGTATATTTTTTTAGCCTGGTATGGATGAGTCAGCACTTGATAGCCTAATAGATACCCTTGGTGGACCTGAGGAAGATGTACCTACTACTCCTGTTTACACTGGCCCAGAAATTACGGTATTTTACACTTCACATTTTTATTTCTTAGAATATTCATCCTTAATTTACATCTGTAGTTGCTCATTACTGAATAATCCAGGACTTACACCTGTGATGTGTGAAGAATTAAAACACAGTGTGCACAGTTACATTTTACTGTTTTGTTAATATAGGAATGACACAGTTTGGGGAATTTGTTGAAGAACGTATAACTTTCTGAGTCTGAATGGGAGAGTTATTTAAGAAGGATTAAATTACAAGCTTAGTGGCTTAGTAAAACACGGCATAAATTTTGGAATTGATAAATATTTAAAAAGCAGTCTAGGTTCAGCAATACATTCTGTGGTCTGAGACAGTGAAATGGCTTAAATTAGGAATCTGGGAATGTTCTGCTGGATGATGAGCACTGTTGAAGCAGGTGGGGAGGCATGTGCGTGACAATAGGTACTGAAAGACACAATTAGTGTGTCCTAGTCAATATTTGCATTTTCTTTCTGGCAGTATCACTGTAGGTAGCTCCTATGAGAAACTTTTTTGAACTTATTTATTTCAGTAAAGAGCAGTACACAAACATTAATGAGTGCATTATTTTCACAGGAAGATATATATGCAAGATACTTGGAAGAAATGGGTAAACGGGAAGGGAGTCTCCCTCCAGAGTATGTTAAATTGTTGAAGGTGAGTGAGTTAAAAAACACATATGTTTTCTGTAGTATTGAATATTTCTGCTTCCCATTTACTACAAAATTAATTCTCATTTTAGAGCAAAGGACATGGCAAAGATGTGGTCCCACCGAAACCAAATGAGCAAGATGAAGTAAGACTCTTTTTTAATATACTGGAAGGTGAAAGTAACCTGGGTGAAAATAACTCAGTTATCATTGGATTCCTAGGAAAACATAAATGTTGCCTGCTCTCCAAAAGTCCCAGGCAATGGGAGGGGGATGTGGAGTGCCAGACAACCTAGCTACTGATAAAACTAAATAGAGTTTGGCACAGATGTTTTTAATAAAGGTGTAGGAATTGTCATGATGCTGAAGCTGAAACGAGTCAAATAAATGCTTACAGAAATATTGGGCATACGAATAACTAAGGGGAGAAATACTGTGCAAGCAGGAGTCTCTGTAATGCCTTTAGCAAAGACTACTTGTATTTCTACACTTGACCAGAGATTTCTGCCAGCCAACATAATTTTGCCTGTTGGGAAGTTTGACAAACTAAAAATAAAAGCTTATTTGAGACATCAATCAACCAGTGGGGGCAAGCACCTTTATTTTTTGTTGTGTCAGGAACTTGTGCCAGTGAGGTCACTGTGTGAGTAATCGTGGGACACACTCAGGCTGTAAACTGAGCTTGACCCATGATGATATTTGAACTTTCTCATGGTCATAACTTGGTTTGCAATTCCTTGCTCAGAAGCCAATGACGGATGATGAGCTTGCAGAGGCCCTGTCATCTGACTTCACCTGCAGTGCTGCTTCTGCTGAGGAGAAGAAGACAGAGGTATTGACACTTTTCTTGCTGTTGCATGTGTTTATTGTGAGGAAATACTGATACTGTTATCATAATATTTCATTTTAAAGTGGATAAAATTTCCTGCTTCTTTTTTATTTTTTAAAATTTGCCTGTAATTTCATCTCACTCGTAGAAACCAAATAAAGAAGGAGAAATTGTGCAGGCACAAGCAGCAAGTTCAGTTAAGACCTCAGCTCCTCCTAAGGAGAAGAAAACAAAAGAGGTACACGTAATCCTTCTTTCACTGGTTACCTTATAATTAAAATCTAGAGGCCTATGCTGCTATTATGTGTTTTTTTCTCATAAAGATGCTCATCATTCTCATTTTCAATTGTAAGTCCTCCTTGTTATAGAAAGTATAGGAATATAGGAAAATATAGGAATAATTTATAATAACAAGAAATGCCATTGCCAAGATTCCATTGTGCCTTAAATATCTGACTTTAGTGTATCAGATTATTTTCCTTCCGGATTCTGGAGAATAACTGTGGTTCTTCTCACTACAGGGAGTAGAGATATTAGTAGGAAAATGTTCTTAGCTCTGTGATCTGTGTTTAAAACTTGGATATGATATAATTTTCTCACATTTTATGAACCTTCTGTTTTTTCTCTCTGATTAGAGCAAGCTTTTTCAGTCTGTAAGAATTTTGTTAGATAACATTGTGACACTGTGGGTTTTGGGGGTTTTTACTTCCTTTTTCTTTCCTTCTCTCCTTAAGAAAAGCCCCATGTCTGACTAAAGCTGTGCTAATTCTGTTATGTAAGTTGGTGAAAAGGAAACTGGGTAAAGCCAAACCAAAATGACCAATCTGGTGCTGGCTGTTTTCTTACATATGCAGTACACAAATACATAAAGTAAAAACCCATGTCAGTTTAAAGAAATAACAAAATGGTTTGCACATTTTCTTAAAATACAGGAAATGAAAGATGATGCAATGGATGCTCTTCTTGATACTCTTGGAGGACCTGAACCTGAACCTGAAGAAGATCCTACGCCTTTTGTAGAGGTGTCAGAGGTAACACCTCACTCCTTTGTCAGACTGGCATCCAAATTTTGGTTGTGGAATCCTGGGTTCTCTTTGTTTAGACAATGGACAAAATTGTATGTGTGAAATAACAGGAAAGTGATATCAAAGGCCTAAGGAATGTGTGAGTCTTCAGTGATTAAGAAAATGAAAAGCATTAAGAATCCCAAGTGGATACAGGTAGAGTAGAACATTACTAGTAAAGTGGTGTGGAAGATTATGAGCATGTGATTCGTTTGCTTATACAAGCAAACATACATATATACATATATACTTACATACATACATACATTCATGGATAGATACAGCTCTGTTTCAGGTTTTTGTGCCCCCAGCACTTTATACAATTTATAGCAAGCTTTCATTTTGCCCTTATTTCCTGTTTGATTTTGGGCTTCCAGTGTATATGCTCCTTTTCCCATCAAACTCCATTATCTACCTAATTTGAGTTTTGCCTTTCAATCTGCTCTGATAGTTTTGTTTTTCCCCAGCAGATAAACAGTTAACCTGTGTTTCCATGTTAAACTTTAACTTTTTGGTTTAGTTTTGCAAACTCTGTCTGTAACCATAGTTTGAGCAGGCTTTTCCTGTCTTCACTTAAAGCTCAGAGCAAGCAAACAGCAGGGAGACAGTAAAAAAGTCTGCTGAGCTAAATTTTGACAAAAGAAATAGCTCCTTGTATTGCAGAATTGTCAGTCTGGGCCTTCAGATAACTTAGTGGTTGCATTTCTTCATGAAGGAGGCCCAGAGAATTAAAAAATTTGTTGTGGTGCCAGTGATGGAAAAAGACAGAATTATGGCTTGTGTAATCAGAGTGCTGAAAGGCAAGAAAACCTGAGGATTTTGTACACACAGAAATTCTAAAAGTGCCAGCTACAAAGACAGAGCTCTGAATTCTGTCTAGAGTTTTTTAGGATTTAAAATAATTTAGCCATATACACATACGGCATTGAATCTCAAACCTTTATGATTTTACCACAGACATTTCACAGGAATAAATTGAGGGATTTTAGTATCTTGCTACATAGACTAATTTCATCTGATGCCAGTCCTTTTGTACACTGTAGGCAGAAGAATCCTGGTGAAGTGGTGTGCTTGGAGCTTTTATTCTAATTTATTTAATTTTTTTAAAATGTTGTTTCTTTTTAAGGCAAAAGCCAAAGAGAAAAAGGAACAGAAGGCTGGAGAACGTGATGATACAATACCTCCAGAGTACAGGTTAACACCAGAATTGGTAAGTTTTTCATACCTCCATTACTTTGTGGTCAGGGCACTGTGCCTGACCCTTTCTTTCATTACAGAGAGGGACAGAACATGCAGAAAACAAACTAAACTAATATTTAATCAATGGCTTTCTCCTTGGTGATTTTTATACCTCTTATTTCCTCCTCTTCCTTTGTGGGCATCACTTTTTTCCAGGCACTCTGGGCAAAGATCTCATCTCACCCATGAGATGGGTGAGTAATCCCAAATGGCAAAATGGCAAAGTCACCCATTCCTTCTGCAAGAATGAAGTTTCTTGTTTCTTACATTAAATCTCAGCCTTGTAAAATCCATCCCTTTGCAGGAGTACTCTTTGGCATCACTTAATAATGTAACCTTGAAGCACTGATGTAAAATGGTAGGGAGATTGCGATTTTTTCTCTTTTTTTGGATTGTCACCCAAAATGATAGAGATGAATTCAAAGTTAAGCAAAACAATGGCAGAACACTTTCTGGTCTCTTGTAACGTTCTGACATCCCATTTGATTTTTTGATCTACTTACCTGATCATGTAAAAATGCCCCATTTAGGGGAGTTCTTGTCAGTGATTCATTCTTGAGTACGTAGTTTACATGATTTTGCTGGTGAATACTGAGTATGGCACTTCTTGTACCAACAGGAAAATATCAATAATACTTAATTTCCTTCTAGGATAAAGATGGAAAACCAATATTGCCGAAGCCTGAAGAAAAACCAAAGGTTAGAAAACTGACAATATTGTAGGAGTGTGGCTAGATATCCTGTTTTCTCCCTCTCTGTCATCACTTCTCTCTGTGCCATGATGTAAGTCTCTTGGACTGCTTGTGTGTTTTACTTCCTTGCACAAAACCTGCTGGTCAGAAGCATCAAGTGGAAGTTGGTTTTATTGAAATTCACTTGTCTGTGAATGAAGAGCTCATATAAGAAAAAGGTTTAGAGAATTCAAGACAGGAGAGTTACAAAAATTATGGCTGACTCCAGAAAAGGCTGTGTGGGGAGTTAGTATTCTGTAGAGGTCTCGTGGAGCTGTTAAGGATATAGGGGGAGCAGGAAATTCTCTTGTTTTCTTGACAGTTTCCTCTTGCTAGTGATCAAATATAAAGGAATTTGACTGGAAACAAGAAAAAAGAGCTGCTATGCACATTTTCCTAATCACAGAGAACAACCTAGACTTCGCAAAAATCATCCATCATGGCCCAGAAAATGCAAGAGAGGATTAAAATACTGAAAGAGACAGTGGGAAATACTAATTTTAAAGGGAGGAAAGCAAAGGAACTGTGCACTGAAGAGACTGAGGGCTTCACTTGGGAAATACTGTGAGCTGAGGAGTGCTGCCAAAAATTGGAAAAGCACAGGAAATCTCTGCCCTCCTGAAACAAGTGTGAAGCCGCTTGCTGCGTCTTCCATGATTTCTGCTGAAGGCAGAGTCCTTCCTTCAGGATTTCAACTAGTGTTTGTGGTTTTTTTGGGGCTCCACTCTGCATAGCTTTAAGCACATGCAGTGGCATTACTCTTAGTGAATAAAATGCCTTTTCTTACTTAGTGTCTGAAGGAGGATTTCAGGCATTATGAAAACTGAGGCCTTGCATGTTGAGACACTTTATGAGGAATTAGGGGAAGGGAATGAGTGAAGGATTTCTCTCTCAGAAATGTCATTTTATGCGTTATGAGTCTGTCCCTAAGCTGTTAAGTTCCATGCAGCAGGTGAATGGCCATCACTTCTGGCAAAGATTTAAACATTTAGTTTTGATGGTAATTTAGAGCATCCCAGGAGCTTCAGGTATATAGATGTAGGGAGACATGGATTGCAGAGGCCTAGTTCACATAGTGTTGGTAGTTTGTAGTATATCACACACAGCAGGAAACTAAAACTGCATTTTTATTCACCAAAACATGCACAGTGAAAACCACTGAATGGTCAGCAATCAGTGGACAGGCTAAGGGAACTTTCAGGGAGCTCTAGTTCTGCTAGTAAATACTATTAACATTTTCTTCCTAATTAAAAGGTTACACTTTCCTTTTCAGTAGCACTGTCTTGAAAATGATATATCTGGTTCCCTATATTATGTTTTATATTATATGTACAGTTCTCTACATTATATTGACTTACAGTAACAAAGAAACTTATTTTGAAGTGTGTTTTTCCTAATTTTATGTACTGCAAAATTAATTCTGTTTTGTACATAATCGTAAAGGTTATTTCAGTGTAAGCTACAGATGTTTTCCTGCTTTCTGAGTAGCTGAAGTACAGATCTTGAAAAAGTAAATTAAAAAGAAGCAATGAGTCACCTGTGCCACATACGGGGTTTTTTTTTGGTTTTTTTCAGCCTTTGAGTGAATCTGACCTTGTTGATGAATTTTCAAAGGACTTTGCCTGCCCTGCACAGCCTGCAGTACAACCTAAAGCACCAAAGCCCTGCAACACATCCAAAGTAGGTCTTTCTGGTTCACTGGAGAAGCTGATCCTGACAGTTTTGCTAAAACTGGGTAGTGCTACTGTTCTTTCAAAAAAAAACATTTCTTCCTGTTTTACCCTTCCTGTTGCCTTTACTGAAACATGCAGTACTGGCACTCAGCTCTTCATTGACCACCTTCTGCCTTTAAATTTAGACTTTTCTTTCTCATTTAGCACTGTATTTAGAAAAAAAAAAATAAGAAAAGCCATTTAATGGGCACATTTTGTGTTTTCTAAGCGTATTGACTAAAATACAGTGTAAATTGTTCTGTTTCAGAAGCCGTCATGTTCTGTGTCTGCAAAAGCCACTGAGGATAAAGTGGTGCCTCGTGCCACAGCTTGCACTGTGCAGTCTGCAGCTCCCATGCCTTCAGTAAGTACTGGAGCCCCTTCAGCTGGAGCTGAAGCAAAACTCAGTGTTTCATTTGTAGGATGGTGGAGCATGTTGTCAAGATGCCCATTTCAGTATTGCATGTTCTTCCTTCATAGTGGTAACCCACAAGGGCTGAGTGGTTCACAAAAAAAAAACAAAAACAACCCCAAAAAAACAACAAAAGCAAAAAAACAACAAAAAAAAAAGCCAAGCCAAGCACAAACTGGATGGTCAGTGACCTTCCTCATAGAGGATGCCAGACTGATAGTTCTTCTGGTGTCCTCCAGCTCTAAAGGGGATGCTGTTTGTAAATCTAATAGGGACTACAGGGAAGGTTTCTTCAAACTAAAAATTATTTTTTCCTGTACCAACACCCATGCAGGTTGGTCCTGTGTCAGATGAAGCACTGGAAGCCTTGTCCAGTAGCCTAGGAAAGAGGGAGCCTGATCCAGATGAGAAAAAGCCTGCTGTGGACAAAGTTAAGGTAGAGAAAAAAATCAGACCTCAAAAAACGTTGATGTAATTACCTTCAGTGTTCCCCCATTTCCTCAGGTCACAAACAAAGCAGACATGTTTTTCACTTATTTAACAAACAAAATGTACTGTTGAAACCAGTTCTGTTCTGCTTAGTAAGTTCTAGTAGGATTTCAACACAATGAATACACTTCCCTAATAATCCTGACTATTGCAGTGCAGTAGTTCCCTCGGTTTCTGAAAACTCTGTTTTATTGTCCTTCTGCTGAACTGAAGTAGAAGTAAGATGCACATCAAGGATAGCACACAGTATGGTCCTTTTTCTGAAGGAACCAAATTTAGGAGGAGGAATTAAATTAGAGATTGTGCACTCAAGTTTTGGGGTTTATATATTTAAATAGGGAGCCATAAGTAAGTCAGTGAAATCCTGTCCAAGGGAATGGTGTTCATAGGCACAATCTGAAGGCCCCCATGTGCTGCCCTGAACCAGATGGAATTGGCTGGAGTCAGAAACCAGCCCCTCTAGTGGCTGGAATTCTGTCAGGCAGAAGTTCCCAAAGTTGGCTTTAGTCCCTTTTCTTAGTTGGAATTTTCCCAGCATAACTTGTATGGGTATAATAATTTTTGAAGTGGGCCACTGATTTCTCTCTTCAGCCTTCCTTTGCATGCAGCCCAGACAGCTGTTGAGTGGATTTCCAAAAATGTCAAGAATTAAGACTCAGAGGTATTTTTTATTAAGGTCTACCCTTGTCTATTTACTTACCTTTCCTATCTTCACTGAAATAGACAGAGCCACTTCTGATACACAGAGGAAGAAACAGGCAGATGAATGAAGGCTTTCTCAAGAGAAAATGCTTTATTTTATCTTTCATGAGATTTGTATCTGGTGGTTGGATTGAATAAGAAAGACAAATTTGAATCAGAAGACCAAAGGCTGGAAGCTTGTTCATGTGCATTTCTGTGGGTAGTTGTTTTTCTTACTGTGATTCCTATTTTGCCTTCACAGGAGAAAACCAAAAAGAAACAACACAAAAAACTGGGTGAAGAAGAAGAAACGATTCCTCCAGAGTACAGATTAACAGAAGCCAAAGTAATTTATTTAATGTGCTTAGTCTTACTTCCCTTTCATTCCTCAGAATGTGTGGGTGAAACTGAGACTCCCATTTAGTTTTGAAACACTGATGTTTCGGTTCAGCCATTTTTATAATATCTACAAATTCTGGTTTGTAGTTCCCACAAATATGTGTCATCTATCTTTGGATCCTGCATGGGCATAGAAGTACCTGCAAATTAATTATTCTGTGTGAGATTAGTCCACCAGAGTCTCTCAGTAGCTTCCGGTATTTTAGAAATAAATAAATAGTGACTGGATAAAGCTGTTAAGAAAACCCCAAGGACCTGGATGTTTTAAGTGGCATCTTGAATAGCAGCATTAGATGCTACAGAGGCTGCTGGTTAGGTCCCTGTCCTGTGTAACATTCTCTGTTACTGAGAGAATGCTCCCAGAGTGCTTGTATTGCATGTTTAAGGGGTAATGCAAGGCATTTTTTTCTTTATAGGATAAAAATGGAAAACCTCTTCTACCAAAGCCTGAAGAGAAGTCACAGGTAAAAAAAAAAAAAGTGATGATCTCAAATAACTGTTTCGTTTATGACTTGTTTACAAATGTCAGCAAGGTTACCCAGTGTTTAGTTTAAAAATTGTCTATGTTACCTGCTTGCTTTTTAAAGAGATGAAGAGACTTAAAATCTTTTTTTTTTACTTCTCAATGGCAGCCTATGAGTGAAAATGATCTTTTAGAGGGTTTGACAGAAGGGTTTTCCTGTTCTCCATCACCACCTGCACCATTACCTACATCAACTGTACTAAAGGTGAATATATTAGATTTCTGAAATCTGCTTTTATTTTCAAGTTGTTTGAATAATCATGACATTTTCTGTGTTTCCTTTATATAAAGTTCCTTAAATGGAATCCAATAACTAAAACTTTAAAATACTTCTTGCTGTAAGTTAATAGAAGAGCAGGACTTCAAAAAACAAACAAAAAACTAGTTATGTGACCTTTCTTTTTATCAGTTGCTTGCATAAGTAGTGCTTTGCAGCTGAGAATTTTAAAATTGTTTTTTGGGAATATTAGATGGCTTGCAGAAATCTTAATTCTTTTGGAGTCATGTTAAACTGTTTAAACATCAGCTGTGGCAAAGTCTATAACCCATTGGTTGAGATGAAGAACAAACTGAGATGTGGAACAGTTGCAGAGTGTGTGTGTGTGTGGGGGGATGTGTTTCAATCTGAAAATTGGCAAGGCTCCTGAGGAAAATTAAATCCTAGAAATCACCTGTGTGGGTGCTGTGTTTTGGGTGTGTTTTTGGGTCTGATGGGGGTTTTCCTCTGGGTCCCCTGTGTGTCTTGTTCTTCTAGAAAGCCAAGGATGGTGCCCAGCCTGCGAGTTCCTCGGATGTGATCTCTGCTGCTACGGTTTCCTCAGTGCACTCAGCAGCTCCTGCACCTTCTACCTCAGTAAGAAACCTCTCCTGTAGGCCCTTACCCAAAGCAAGGGGCTGAGTAGTGAGGAGAGGCAGCAGCATGATCTGGACAGTTTGACCAGTGTGGATTGTTGCAGAATTTAATAATTTATTGCTAAAAATGGCTGTTGCCATAGAGAAGGAATGGCCATTTTTTTCCACTGGGGGGGGGGAAAGAAAAAAAAAAAAGAAGAAAAAGAAAATGAGTGAACTCTCAATTTTCAACAAAGTTCCACTGGCAGCACCTCAACCACCTTTGAATACCAGGGGGACTTTCTTCCTGGGGTTTCTTGTCATGTTGCTCCACACTGTGATCCATGCAGAGGGATATTCCCTTGATGCTCCTAGCCTGGTTTGGAAGGGGAATATAAAGCTCCTCCTGCTGGTGTTGGCTTTAAGGACTTTTTTTATATCCAGGTTCTGTATAAAATTGCAAAATGAATGGTAATTACCAAACAATAATTGCCGAACAATTGCAAACCATTTCATAGATATGTTCTCATTACAGCAGCTAGGCTTATTTATAAAAAAAGAAAACCATTCAAGTAAATTCTATAAGCCCTTCTTGAAATTATGTTTTCTGCAAATCAGAAATATTCTGTATTTCTCCCCAGCTATTGTGCAAGTACAAAGGGAGTGCTCTTTGTTCACTCAAGTTCTGCAGTTCATTAGCCAGTACTCATAGTAGATGGATGAATAACATATTTTATGCAGCAGATGTGCTTTCACAAATGTGTTTCTGCTTTGTTAGGGAGGAAGAGAGATGGATGAAGCCTTGGATCTCCTATCTGACTCCCTGGGACAAAGGGAACCTGACCCTGATGAGAACAAACCAGTTGTGGATAAAGTGAAGGTAACAAAAGACTTTCTGAAACTTGAGCAATTTTGGGAGAGGGAGGGGTGGGAGAGAATAAACCAAACCAACAAAAAAACCCTCCAAAACCCCCAAAGTCTACAATGGTTCTCATATGCTGACAGGAGTATATGGCATTGGGATTTTAGATGTTGTAAGAGTAAGGTTATTGGAGAAAAAAAAAAAACATGCTCTTATGTACAGGTATATCAACCACTTTTCAGTCATCTGGATTACTTGTGTGTTCTGTGAAAAATGATGATTTGGTTAATATACTTTAGCCACTTGGAGGCAAGTGTTGAAATGTTACATTTGAAATAATTTTAGTTCAGTGCCTTTTCATTTCATATGAGAAATTACTCTCATAATTTTTCAGGTGTCTTCTTGGGCCTCAGTTTCTAGAATTGATTTTCTGGCCCTCTTTTTGTCAAGCTTTGACTTTTATAAACACAAGTATCAAGTTCACTTAATCAGGCACATTTTTAGACTTCCTTGTTTCTGCTGGTTTTGTCTTCATTTAGTCTTTCATGAAATCCTATAAAGGCACTTCTGCTAACAAGAAAATAAATTTCTGCATAATAGTAGTAATAGCAATAATAAATTGTAATTTGAAATAGCTAAGGTAAAGTACATCACTGGGACAAAACAAAACCACCATATGCTGCCTATCAGTAAGTTTAGGCTGCAATCCTAGCTGGAGAAAAAAGATAAAAGAGATCCCCAAAATGTCTGCATTAAGAGAAACAAAAGGGTTCTTCAGCAGTCTGCTTAAAAATGTCCTTGTGGTGTTCTGTGTGGCATTTTCCTGGTATGCTGCCAAAAATCAGAGCAGCATAAGTTGAAAAATAAATGTAGTTTTTAAAACTTTCAGGTGTGAAACACATTTCATAATGAAATGAATATATGGGGGTTTTCTCAGTAGTTTTAAAATTTTCAAGTGAAAATCGGTATCTCTCCTAAGTCTGATATGCCCTCTGACTTGTTCATTGCTAATATTTCTAACATGGATATTTAAAGTTCTTAAGAAATTAAATACTTTCAGGAAAAGACTAAATCTGAACACAGAGACAAGCTTGGAGAGAGAGATGAAACAATCCCACCTGACTATCGAAAACTTCTGGAGTCAGGTGAGCAGGTAAGGAGAAGCTTCCTTAGTTTTTATTTGCAACAGTGGAAATTTGAGACTCTCTGAGTCTGTTGCCTTCAGAAGTACAAGTTGAATAAGTGAGTGTTTGTATTGTGTTTATATATTGGGGTATATATATATATATATTTATTATGTTTATATATTAGGGTATATATACCCTATATATAGGGTATATATATGAGATATATATATATACCTGATATTTCAGGAATCTGACCTATCTATCTGAGGAAATACCCTTCAGTGGGAGTAGCTCTATCCTTGCATGCTTGTAAGTCAAAAAACAAAAGGGGAAAAAAGTTCTGTTCTCTTTTTTTGTTTGGTTTGTTTTCCCTTTTTCAACTGGGCAGTCTGAACAAATAAGTCACGCTGAACTACTAAAGAAATCTATTTAGAATGGTGCAGGTTCATTGGCAATCTGTGAACACCCAGTAGTGCTGTATGTAAATACTTGTATTTTAAATAATCTAGAATAATCTAATCTGCCCAGTTCAAAATGAGGATCTGCTTTTTTTCTTCCCAAGAGTAAACCAGCAAAGCCAACAGCAAAGGATGAAAAGATGAAACACAAAGGAAAGAAGGTAACGTTTGTGATGGGGTTTATTGAGGTTTTCTTTTTATATTCATGATATTTATTCTGTGGGTTTTTCTCATGCTGTGGGTTCTGATTTTGGTTCAAAATTATGTCACTGTAGGCTTTAGGGGTGTTTCATTGCAAAAACTCATAAATGCAGGAGGTAATAGGAACAGTAGTGGACAGTAGAACTTCAGTGGGAAGTAACTCTTCACAATAAATGCAGTTGTTCTGTTCAACTGCATTATGATTGTTCAGGAAATCAAACCTCTTGAGAACCTCAAATAGATGTCTCTAACAGTGGAGTTCAGGTGTGTTTTTCTTTAAGAAAAGGGACCGATATTTAAAGCAGGCATAAATTCCTGAACTACTAATTTGACTGTGGGAAACTGGGTTGCACATTTTGTCACTTCCAAATTAAAATTTTTGCAGAAACCTATGGATGACAGTGCAGCTATTGATGCCTTATCAGGTGACTTTGATACTTGTGCAAATGCTCCTGCTACAGCCCAGCACTCAAAGGTAGGACATTTTCTGCTAGTAACTTGCTAAGTAAACAGTTTTTCACTCCCCACTTTTCTTTGCAGTAGCTCAATTTAGGTTTACAGGAAGCCTGTCCAGATGCAGGGATTGTCTCACTTCTGCAGTGGAAGTTGGATGTATTTTGCTGTGTGCTAAATATTTGGAGGAAGGAAGGTTTGTGTTAATTAGAGCCTTTCAGACAGACTTGGAGAACCAAGTTGAGCAAAGAAATGTGGTAGCAGATTTTAAGAGTGTTCAAAAACTGCAGACAGGCAGAGAAACCTTTTCTCAGTGATAGGAGGTACTGTGTTGCAATGGTTGTTGGGTGGAACTGAGACACAGGTCAAGAGGGTTTTGTAGAGAGAAAAGCAGGGAGCAGCAAAGACTTCTAGATGTGTTAGGGAAAACAGTGGAGTTGACAAGAAGAAAGGAAAAGAAATGCACTGGAGAGGTCCTGCAGTTGAGAAAAGGAGCAGCAACTTTGAAACTGATGGTCAAATCAGCTGTATTCCTGGGAGGAAAGAGCTGCTTCCAAACAGCTCTTCTTAACACTGCAATGCTTCCCCAGGGGCTTCCCTCAGCACAGAACCCTCAGGCAGCTGAAGACAGGCCCACTGGTGTTTCAAGTGCTGCTTCATCTGCTCATGAAATCCAGGGCTAAAAATGCTGCTGCAGCATTTTTGCCTGGTACTAAATACAAAACCTGCCCATCTCTACCAAGTTTTTCTGATGCAGTCTCCTGTCAGCACAGCCCCTGTTGCTGCCAGCCCTATTCAAAAGATTGTGTTTTGGCAGATGTCAAAGCAGGAGCCACTCTATTCTCCTTGTAACTGTAATTATTTTTTTTCTTTGGAGTGTAGGACAAAAGTGGAAAGGAAGCTACGACCACTAAACCGAGCTCAAAGGATAAAGGAAAGCCCAGAGACCCTAAAACGGTACAAACATTTTTATTTTAGTATGGACAGTCATACAAGAGGGGTAGCTGCATTTTGGATTTATATTACAGGGTTGTTATTTAGGGGGGAGTTTTACATCAGTAGGTTGAACTTGATCCATTTTTGTAAATATTCACATGGGAGAAAGGCCCCTCTCTGTGTCAAGGGAAACTGGCAATAAACAGGGGCAAAATAATACTTACCTTTCAGAGAGAGTGTGGTTTTCTGAGGGGTACTCAGTGCATGCTCCACAGGCTTCTCCTTCCCAGACTGGTTGATCTAAGAGTCTGACTTTGCATGCCTATAGCTGCCTCAGGCAGGATCCACACCACTTCTCTCATTTCTTGATAGTTTTGAGTAACAGCATCCCAAAAGTGACTAAAAAGTACTCCTACAACCACAGCCAGGTTCCCAAGTTGTTATCATAAGTTGTTTTTTAAAATTAATTAAGACCTATATACTTTCATATTAATAAACATGGTGGGGAAAGGCAGACAGCTATTTCTACATTCAAAGAAAGGGAAATAAAAGGGGGGAGAAGGGGAACATAAAAAAGGATTGCATAGCTTTTTTTTTCCAGAAGTATAGAAAATTGATTCAGGTCAGGTTGAAGCTTGTTCCATCATGTGGTTTTCACAGAAGGTATGTGCAGTAGATGCCTGAATCAGATGATTATATCTGCTCTGGAAATTTTACATTTCACATATCAGTGATGGGATTTGTGGTTGTCGTTATTATTAAATCACCACAGGTGCCTTTTGTGTGACCACAGAACTGTCCTGCAGTTCTCAGTGTAAAACTGAGGGGTGTCCTTATCTCCTGTTCAGGAGGATGTGCTGAGCTGTGATCTGATCATTAGGGTGGGTAAAAGGGTGTTTTAGGAGCAGGGAATGACAAGGTCAGGCACAGCCCACTCTCTGAAAGAAAACAATTGATGGTGAAAATGTGAAAGTCTTTGTACACAGCAGGAGACACAAATACTTTTGCTAAACAATCTGTATTTCAGGTGCAGATTGTATTTATGTCTGAGCTGTGATTCTGATGAGTGTCTTGTCACTGCCTGATTTCAGGTTTAACTTGGTTCAGTTTCTCATTGTCTCATCCTCTCTTTAGGCAAAGGGACAGTCCTCCAGCAGCAAATCTGAGAAGCAGAAAGCAAGCTAAACGTTAACCTTACCAGGTGAGATTTCTCCTTCCCTGTTCCCTGGGTTACCACAAAGACAATTTCATGCTTCTGAATTAAAGCTGAGTTTTGCTAGCAGTCCTTGATTCAAACCAAGACATGGTTAAAACTGCTGCTAAATCAAAATGCTTGGTATGACTTTGCACTTCAGGGTTCCCAGGCAGGGAGGTTTTTTCACACCCTTTATCCATTCAGTTTGTACAGAACTACTTCATGTAACTAAACTCCTTTAGGCTGGTGGAATTCCAAGCCTTAGAAGGTGTGAAGTGCAGCTTCCCCAAGACATTTTCACAGAGTAATTAGGACCAAGCACATCTCAGCTCAGGGTTTTGATCTTTAGGTTATTGACCTTGTGTCATTTTCTCTGCTTTGGACCTATCTGGAGGCTTAGCTCCTATAATTCTTCCCAGGCTTATGTAGTGAATTTTATTTCCAATTAATAGAAGATGAGCACTCTGACTTAATTTTTTTGTTTTGTTTTCTGCCCCCAGGATCCTGCTGCATTGTGTGAAATGTCTTCTTTCTGTGGGTGGATGAATATTATTGAAGAACAAAAGCTGATGCCAAAAGCACATAGTTATTCTGGGTGGTTTATGTACAGTGCTACTTGCTGGACTTCTTATCTTTTCTTTTTTCTCAGTAGTAGACTCAGGTGGTTTGTTTCTTTCCTCCAGCAATTCACTTTATTGAGACTGCTATGGTCTGATATTTTTGTAATTTCCTTCAGCATTCAGGGGGAAAGAATGCTTTCTATTTGCAGGAAATATATTGCATCATTGAAGAGCTATGCCAAAAAAGAGAAAAGAAAAAAAAAAAAAATCTGCAGACTTTTGCACATAATCTCCACATAGTGCCTGTAAATCTCTGAAGAGTTCATATGTGCTAGCATTTGTTAACATTGCAGTGAATGCATTAAGTATTTTGGAATATAGTGAGCTTTAGTTTCCCTCAGCTGGGCTGTGCAGCCTTCTGCTCAGGCCAGTTCCTGGTGGGAAGCTGCAGGCCAGCTGTGGGATAGCTAAGAATGAGAAACTGGGGATGAACCGCTTTTTCCAGCATGTCTGGACATCAAGCAGGTATTTGGGATGCTGCCTTTTAGCCGTAGTTAAAACACACTAGGGCAGGACTCTTTTTTTTTTATTAATATTGTTACCATTATTTCCAATTGTATCTGTACTGTTATCTCATAATTTCAGGAGTCTCCTGGACTGGACAAATAACAAATGTAACAGCTACCAACACATAAGGGTGGGGAAGGAAAGGAGGGGCACGAGCCTCAGCAGCAATCAAAGCTCAGGTCCAGGACTGGGCTGCTTTTTATCTTATTTTGCACTGTTTCTAGTCCTCCTGTTCCTGGCACTCCAGCAGGGAACAAAGGGATGGGGCTGAAGGTGATGCTGCAGAGAGCAAAGCCCCATTTCTCCTGTTCCCTGCGAGGACAGGCACGGCCAGGCGCCTCTCACGGGTCAGCTGCCACCACCTCTGTGGGTTTTCCTCTGCCTCCCTGCCTTGCAGAATATCCTTTTGCCCATCCTGCCACTGGCAGCAGAGCCCGGGGTCTGCAGGCAGGGATGGTGCAGGGGCTGAAGTTGGGGATATTTAGACTCATGACTGTACTTGCAGTCTGCACCGTGCCACTCCAATAAAGTTTTTAAGGATGCACTCTGCCCTTCCAGGCTTTTTATTTATCAGTGCTGCTGTCAGGCAGAAGAAAACCTAAGAATAAAAACAAAAAAAAAAAGCCACAAATGTTAACATATTAAAATTGAGTCTTAACATTTAAAAAAACCCTGGAAAATACAGAATTGCAAAATCAACTAGGTTGGGGAAGACCTTTGAGATCATGAGGTCCAAGCTATGATCGAACACCACCTTGTCAACCAGACCATGGCACTTCGTGCCACATCCAGCCTTTTCTTAAACACCTCCTGCAGCAGTGACTCCAACACCTCCCTGGGCAGCCCCTTCCAGTGCCCAGTGCCTCTTTCTTTACTTGTTAATGATACTCCACAAAGGCCTAAACAAGCTCCTTGAGACCCTGCTACATATTTTTTGCCCCTTTTCCTTTGGATTTCAAAGCTCCATCATAGCTGACCAAGACCAGATCTAACTTGTGGGCTGGTGCTGTGCTCTGGGAGGCAGCTGGAAGAGCAAGATGTAAGTCTCTGAAATTTATTTGCCCTGATAAAGGCACAGTAAGCTCACAGGTGCTGAAATACCTGTGTGTGAGGTCACATCTCTGTAGGAGGGGTAGTGCATCTGGGAGAACAGTAGTGCATTAGGCAAATCCTAAATTAAAGGGTGGGGAGGGAGTAATAATGAGGCTCTGGGGTACCAGGAAGTGGGGGTACCACATAATTTTCCCTCAGAGCTGAGCACTTAAAAGCAGAAAGCAGAAATGCCATTTACTACTCACAAAAGAAATGACTGCACAAAAAGGGACAAAAACACACCTTAATCTGAAATCACCTGTAATTAGAGTTTTTGTCAAGTTCCCCTTTTTGGCCTTTAAAATGTTTTAAAAGCAACAGCCAGCGGTGCTTGAATAGCATAAAATGTCACTAACATGACGCACAGGTTTCTCAGAATTCCTGTGTTATATATAAATATATGTATATATATAAAAAATACATGGAATTTGCCATGAGTAGGACAACGTGGTGCTTTCTACAGGATTGTGTCAGAGCTCTTGGCTTTCAACAGTGGAACAGGGTGCCTTCCTAACACACATGAAGTACGTTTGGACTGCTTAGGCAGGTTTGACCTCCAGGTGGGAGAAAAGGGAAGCACAGTCAAACACTTGGGATGAGTTCTAGATGACGACTTTTTTTCCCTCTCTCAGTTTTCACCTCTGCTAAAATCCCAACTGTTTCGGCACACCCATGAGGAAACTGAGGCAGGCTGGAAACACAGAGGAAATAAACCAGAGACTCAATGTAAAGGGTGGAAAGAAATCAAGTGTCTGTAAGCACAAGTGGCAACTGATTTTGGTTAAGTTAAAGACGGAATTAAGAGTTTTCAGCTGGTAAACAGAGCAGGCCGTTCACAACTGCTCTTAAGAAAAAGAAAGTCGACCAAGATTTC